>NC_140165.1:229321826-229366826 GCF_963971535.1 Notolepis coatsorum
AGAAAGAAAGAAAGAAAGAAAGAAAGAAAGGAAAGAAAGAAAGAAAGAAAGAAAGAAAGAAAGAAAGAGAAAAGAGAAAAGAGAAAGAAAGAAAGCGTGTGAGTGTGTGGGCAAGTCCATTGCGGCCATCTTGGAATGCAAACAGCAGGTGATTGTACTCAAATAACCAGGTGATTATCACTGAATGACAACCGTGGCCAATCAGCTACTGTACTGCATTGTGTCACTTTGAAACGTCATGAGAATATTAGTCATCACTGACACTTCTTGTTTCAGATGATTAGTGATGATTATAAACAGACTAAGACACATATGTGAATGTTTTATCTATGTTTACACAACATCAAACAGGCAAGAGACATAACCAATACAAATACATTCAGATTTCCAGAGACCGTTCAGTTGCATATTCAGATTGATACAAACAGCTCAATTAGACAGACAGCACAGACTCCGCCTCAAAGATAGAAAAAAGTTACATTTCCCCCACACTGGTTGTGCGGCTGTTAAAGCACACACACACAAAGCAAGTACACATGCCTTGACAACCATTCAAATATTGAGCGTACACTTTGCTTCTCATTAACATTCAAACCACTACACACACACACACACACACACGCACACACACACACGCACACACGCACACACGCACGCACACACACACACACACACACACACACACACACACACACACACACACACACACACACACACACACACACACACACACACACACACACACACACACACACACACACACACACACACACACACACACACACACACACACACACACACACACAAACCCTAAAGCAGCCCCATCCCATTATGTCTATCCATCAGAATGGAAGTGACAGCAGAGCCAGGGCTCCCCCTGGTGGTGGGTCCAGTAACAGTCACTACAGATATATTGCTCTCTACACCAATTAATTCTCTCTCTCTCTCTCTCTCTCTCTCTCTCTCTCTCTTCTCTCTCTCTCTCTCTCTCTCTCTCTCTCTCTCTCTCTCTCTCTCTCTCTCTCTCTCTCTGTGTGTGTGTGTGTGTGTGTGTGTGTGTGTGTGTGTGTGTGTGTGTGTGTGTGTGTGTGTGTGTGTGTGTGTGTGTGTGTGTGTGTGTGTGTGTGTGTGTGCACTGTGCACATACATGTAGATTTAGGGGGGGGGGGGGGGCTGCAGGGTACATCTCCCACATCAATATTGAGAAGAGGTCAAATTTTCGACCTCAAAATGTTTAGCTAATATGAAAGACAACCCCATCCACAAAAGAGATTTATATATCCTTCTTAACTTATCCTTGTAACTATTAACCAACAATTTCAGACACCCCTACAGGACCATACCATCTCAACCCAAAAAAACAACCGAAAACACGTGTGATATGTTTTGAATGTGCAGAAACAACACAGGATAATAAACACTTGAAAGCAATACAGAATGCCTGAGAGCCTTACTGAATTATATTCCACTATATTTGTATCAGCGGGTACCTGAATGTTGTCTTTTCCTTTACATAAAAAAAAGAATTTCCACCATAAATTGATGATAATAGTACACCAGAATGCAGGAAATGAGTTTGACACTCAAGATATCCTGGGGAAGGACCCCCTGACCCCGCTTAAAATGTCCCCCTAATGTTGAAACCACACATACACTCTTGTCAGTGTGTCAGTGTGTGTGTGTGCACATGCGCAGGGCCGTCCCCAGGCATAGGCAAAATAGGCGGGGGCCTAGGGCGCCATCAAAATAATTTTAATTTGTTTTCCCACCGGCGTGACACCCCACTTTGGTGACCTCTAGCGGCTCGGGTGTGCATAATTAAAGCCCTATTTGTTTCCTGCCAATTGCCGTTTCAGGCGACAAAATCCGCTCAGCGGTTCTCGAGTTACATGCCGATATGTGAGGCGTGCGGCGAAGTAGACGGCAGACTTCAATTTTTTTCAAATACCACTCCAGACTCCCGAGCCTCTAGTGTTCTGTACAGTACCTCCGTCAATCATTTGGCGATCTCAAAAATGATTGGACAGGGTTGTAAGGAATGAGTGTGGCTTTCCAATGGTACCCCACGTGGGAATGAGCGAATCAGGCATCTAGGTGAAAGGTCACGAGCGAAAACAGGAAGAGAATTCTGTTTATTTTGAACATTATCTAACCTTAACACGAACCTAAACTAACTTTAGGTTAGTTGTAACGTTAGTTTAGGTTCGTGTTAACGTTAGATAATGTACAAAATAAACGTATTTCCGGTGCTTTAGACGTCGCTCTTTTATTTTGAAACCCCCCGACCGGAAGTAAAAATGATGCCTCGTTTTCTGCTTACGCGTCCGGTTCTGTGTTTGTTGGTTTTTCGTTAGCTAGCAGCATATCAACACCAGCCATGGGAATACTGTTTTCTAAATTGTGGAGGCTTTTGATCGACAAGGTAAGAGGATTTGAAGGCATGGTATCCATAAACTTCAATCGGTTTCGGATCCTTTGAATGAAATGAGAATGTAAACAAACACTGGCGTCACGTTAGAAAGTATCACTGCGTTGCGTGAAATCACTGACTGAGCCCAGAGAGGAGTGGTTCGGCAAAAAAAATTTCAGAGTATATTTGCTTAGAAAACGTAAATGTCGAATTCAATAATTTTTTATTTTCTCCACGTGGTAAATACACAGGTCACAACATGTTTACAGGAACGTTTTGGAGTTGTATTTGGAGCGTATTTCGTGACTGTAGGGGACTGTAGGGAACTTCAGGGTAAAGGACTGCCCCACTTTCAGTGATGAAGCTAAGCTACGCTAACGGTGCGGGCATTCCCTAAGCCTACTGCACGCACAGAGAAGAAAAGGGTATGTATCTTCTTGTCTAACTCCAGGGAAGATGGCAAATAAGCTAATTTCCCAAAATGTTGGCGTTTTCCTTTAAACAGGTGCAGCTGATGGCAATGTACGATCCTGTAATGAAAGACCACAAAAACCCTGCTTTACGCTGAACTAAATATACAATACTGTACTTATTGCTGTGCGCCCTGTGCTTAAGACTGTTTCAGCGGCAGAGGCCGCGCGCAAGGGGCGCTTTCAGAATCTTGCCTAGAGCTGCTGAAATGCTAGGGCCGGCCCTGCACATGCGGAAATGCCTACATGCCACAAACCTTTGTTGGATCTCTGCTGTAATAGGAAGCAGGCAGTGTGACAGGAGACAATGTTTTCTGTCCCTAGGCTATAACATGTCTGCAAAAGCATATATATGAATAACCTGTAAATATTTGAATCCTATGTAATATTTTAAATATGAGGGCGGCACGGTGGTGCACTGCCATAAAGCCCAACGGGGGGCCTTTCTGTGTGGAGTTTGTCTGTCTGTGGCCCACTGCTCCTCAGTGGTTAGGATGGGTCAAATGCAGTGGAATAATTGATAAAGAATGATGAATAGAGTATCAATAAATTATAACTTCATGTTATATAAACTATAACGGGTTTCCTCTCCAACACCCAGTCGATGGGGGTGTGATATAAAGTAGTCATCGTATTCTGCCAATCAATATGGCGCGAAGCCGTGACTCATTGGCCACGGTTGTCATAATGATAACCACCTGTTTGTTGATTACAACCAGCTGTTTGCCAACCAAGATTTCTGCGAATAATGTGTGGATACAGTAAATAACCACCGCCTACCGCTGTGTGATATAACAATCTTCTGAAGTACAACCCTGTCTGTTTACAGTCTGGTTCCACCTCAAGGAGTCCCGAACACTCTCCTACATTACCCCCTAACGTGTTCGTCCCGACAGAGTTCTCAGCCCCCCCCCCACCGAGACTCGTTAGCCCTTCTCCAAACGAGTCTCCGAGGAGACGCCAAATTGAGTGGGACCCATTAGGAATGGAACTTGGGAGGGAGGCTGCATGAACCCCCTCACAGACACAGTCGGTATGAATATAAATCATATTACACTTTGGCTGCAGTCTGTCGCCCTATTATATGCTGAGGACATCTGAGGATAAGGAGGTTCCACATAACTTTAGAGTGGAAAATCCACCCTAAAGTAGAATTCACATATTATGTTTATTTCAGTAATACTTTAGTTCAAGTTTCATGTTTTGTTTTATTTGTCACATATAAAGTACATAAAGTACAGTGAAATGTCTGGTTCTGTATGAGCCCCCTGAGAATGTGCTTCATACAGTAAAAAAAAAGTTTAAAGAATAAAGTCCAAACACTATACAAAAATATACAATATACAAACTAAAGTACAACCTAAAGTACAAAATGAAGTACAAAATGCAAACAATGAGGTACAAAATTCAAACATTTTTAAATGCTAAATGCAAAAATTAGGTATGGATGTAGTCAAGGCTGGACTGGGATCAAAAATCGGCCCTGGCATTTTTGGCCCAGACCGGCCCACCATAATCGATCGGACACCACCCACCAGTACACCATCCTTGCGGTCCCCTTAAATATGCGTACCTATCTATTCCCCCAAACCACTACAAAGCTGGGTAGTAAGTGCCATGGACAAGTGTACCAGTGCAAGTAGACCAGTGTACTCACTCGCTCTTGGCTGAATCTTGTTTTAGGTGGAGATGTAAAAACATCTGCATCATAGCAGGCTCAGGATGGGCAAAGTAGTCTATAGCCTGTTCATCCCTGTCTCTCTCCTCCACAACCTGGCTTGACTAGACATAAGGAGAGAGATGATTACAATTAACTGGTACATTCAGGTCCAGAATTGTTGGAATTCCCTGACAAAGATGTGCAAAAAGATGTACAATTTAAACAATACCATACTGGTAATGAGCAAATAGTTTATTCAATTAATGGATGGAGCTGTTCCATCTTATTTCATTTGATACTACTACTCAGTTCATACAGATTTAAAGTATTCAAATATCAATGATGAATATTGCATAAGGTTTACACAGTTAATAGATCACCTTTTTGTTTTATATTCATGTTCAGAGAGGAGTAATAGTTAGATATTTGTATGTGATTTATATGGCAATTAAATCAATGGTGTGCTTGTTTGTTTGGGGAGTTTGACCTACAGTTAATGTGCCTACCACGTGAAGGTGCATGCTCAATGGACAGCACAAAAACAATTTGTGTAGGTGGAGACTAGAGCTACCACAGATAGTAATAAGTTATAAGAGTAAGTAATCCATACCATATATATCCTAATAGTTACCTTATTACCATACTTTCTTAGACCTTATTACCAACTTTGCTGCCTGTTGTGAATGTGTTTTTCCTTGTAGGCTAATACATAAGTAGGCATACATTTTTGCAGTTGAGCTAAAATTAGCAGTTGAGTAGGCTATGTGCTGTGTTTTTATGTTTTTATGTCTTCCATCGAGGACCACCTTGGAAATAAGTGTTTTAATTAATGCTTTTAGGCAAGCAATTTGTCAAAACATCTGTTGTCAAAACATAACATTAGTCTGCAGAAATGCGCCGTTTTCGACTGCTTTGCTCGCAGTGTTCCATCTGCATCCACGTCCACTGCAGGTAAGCCAAGATAATACGGAGTTAGCTAGGCTAATAACAAATTATTACAAATAGGCTAATAAATCAAATATAATAGCTTAGTTGTGAGGGCTGGCCCAGTACCGCACGCTTCCAGGTACCAATTACCTTCACGCACCTGAAGGGAGTTTCAAATCAGCTCGATGGGAGCCCTTATATACTCCACTTGCACAACCTGAAAGTAGGCACTTCCGGCTGACTTCCGGTTGTGAATGGTACTTCCTGTCCCATCCAAATACATTGTTTTTAGCTACTTTTCTCCCGTTATTTAAACAACTTTGTCGTCACAGAGAGGCAATGAAACGTTTGTATTATTATAGTATAGAATGTATTTAATAAGCAAACGTTTGTCAGCAGGGTTTTTGGGCTGTATTTCATGTAAAAACGTTTACTGTTAGTTTACTTGCTCACGCTAATTAAGGCTAATGCTGGCTAACAGAAGCTAGCGCAAGAAACGACGCCGCAAAGTATTGTTTATAGTGCATTTCTTGCCACCTTATAGCATTTGTACATTTGTATGACAGTCTATAATGCTCCCGTGAGGTTTTTCCGGACGTTTTGGTAACGTAACGTTAGTTGTTCAAAACATTACCTGTCTATATAATTTGTTCCTCAACGTTATATAGACAGGTAATGTTTTGTAAACTAACTGCAGCCTGCTACAGTTAGAAGCTAACGTTAGCCAGCAAGCTGCAGCCTGCTACAGTTAGAAGCTAATGTTAGCCAGCAAGCTGCAGCCTGCTACAGTTAGAAGCTAACGTTAGCCAGCAAGCTGCAGCCTGCTACAGTTAGAAGCTAATGTTGAGGAACAAATTATATAGACAGGTAATGTTTTGAACAACTAACGTTACGTTTAGAATGGAATGCATCAGGGCGGTTAGGTGGCGTAGCGGAGATTGTGTTCGTCACCAACCCCCGGAGCTGTGAGCTGGATTCGCCTGTTCGAGTCCAGCTCACAGCTCCGGGGTTGTCACCAGCTTGGCTGGCCGTTCACACTAATACAATTGGCTGTATTAGAGGGTGGAAGAAGCTGGCGGGGTGGGTCCGGGTCGTTGTAAACAGCGACTCCTACAGTTCGGTCGGGGCGCCTGCTAAGCGCGGATAGGACCTGAGTGGGATAGTGTGATCCTTCCACACGCTACGCCCTCTCAGGGAGGATCCGCGCTGCCAGGTGAAAAGAAGCGGTTGATTGGCTGGACGTGTGTCGGAGGAAGCACGTGATAGCCTCCACTCTCCCAGATGATCTGACTGTGGGGGGTAAGTGCGCAGCGACCAGGAAGGGGATTGGGAATTGGCATACGACTAACATTGGGATGGGAGAAAATCGGAGGAAAAATGGAGGGGGAAAAAGATCAAAAAAAAAAATAAAAAAAAAAAGAATGGAATGCATCTGCAAAGATCGTTAGCTCAAAGCTATTCCGGCCAGTTTATCAACTTCCTGTCATTTAGAAATATGATTTTATAGTGAAAATCATTACCAAAACGTCCGGAAAAACCTCACGGGAGCATTATAGACTGTCATACAAATGTACAAATGCTATAAGGTGGCAAGAAATGCACTATAAACAATACTTTGCGGCGTCGTTTCTTGCGCTAGCTTCTGTTAGCCAGCATTAGCCTTAATTAGCGTGAGCAAGTAAACTAACAGTAAACGTTTTTACATGAAATACAGCCCAAAAACCCTGCTGACAAACGTTTGCTTATTAAATACATTCTATACTATAATAATACAAACGTTTCATTGCCTCTCTGTGACGACAAAGTTGTTTAAATAACGGGAGAAAAGTAGCTAAAAACAATGTATTTGGATGGGACAGGAAGTACCATTCGCAACCGGAAGTCAGCCGGAAGTGCCTACTTTCAGGTTGTGCAAGTGGAGAATACTCGAGGTTTCTTAACATTCAGTGTCGGGTCGTTTTGCTTACCACCACCTGCTGCTTGTTCCTCCTGTGTTGTTTTCTCCGTTGTTTCTCCAGTACGACCTTTCTGTTTTTTGTGTGTTTCGTAAACACTGAAGAAGTGTCGCTTTTGTGTTAGTACTGGACTCTGCTTTATTCTGGACTGCCTCGTAATCCCTACGTTCGTTTTTTTGACATTCTCTTTTTCTCTGTTCCTCCCCGAGTGGAAATACAATAAGCTGCAGAGCCGCAGAGCCAGGGCGGCAGCGCCACAGAGCCAACTCTGCTCTGGGCCGAGCTGCAGAGCCGCAGAGCCTACTCTGCTCAAGGACATTCCCCCTGAATGCTTTATGTTGTTTTTTTTGCTCTTTCTGTTTGTAAATAAATACGCCCTGTTTTTAGTAGTTTTTGGCTAACTCTGAACTACCTGTCTGTGTCGTGCTGTTGGGGTTGTTTACAAACCATAACATTAGTAGCTACAAATATATTTTAAAGATGACAACTTTTTATAGATCGCCATTCGTCAGGCTGAGGCTGCAGCCAGCCACCATGTCCCAGCCCACCCCTCCTCCATCTACCACCACCGGTCCCAGCCAAGCCAAGTCCCTTCACCCTAGCAGCTAGGAAGGATGACAGAGGAAGGGAACGAGTGTCACAGGTCTGTGACCCAGTTTGTTGTCAAAGGCCTGCACCCCTTCTCTACAGTGGAGTCCAAGGACTTTAGGTAACAACTAATCATTCAGTGTATATAGTTTTTTTTTTTATCTTACATTTGTTGTTTATTATAAAAAGTCTATAATTCAGACACATTTAAAATATTGTTGCTGCTGTTGCTGAAGAAATTATATTTATTTATTATATTTATTAATAATTTATTTATAAAGTTATATAAAAGAACATTGCTGCTGCTGTTGCTGAAGAAATAATATTTATTTATAAAGTTATAAATAATAAAGCAATGTCGATAAAGTACCGAACCGTTAAGCAGTATCGATAAGAGTAGTAGTATTGCTAAAATCCTAACGATACCCATCCCTAGGTAGAACACACATATTTTGAATGCCTTCGGCAGACTTCAAATGAGCCATTTTAATCTAGATTAACTCCAGGATTGCAGATAGATTAATCTAGATAATTCTTTTTATCTATGCCCACCTCTAGTTTTTCATTTCCAAATACAAATCTAATCAAATCAAAAAAGCTGTTTTTGCAGTTGAGCTACAGGTGTTGTATATTATACAGCCTTTTCATGGATCTTTATCAAGGGAACCCTTATCCTAGTAGTTTTGTCATCTATAGGAGGGTTAATAAACTAATTTAGCCGGGGTTTTTAAAAAGGCAGGGAAAATTTGTGAGAGACCAAAATCCAAAATGGCTGCCGTGGAAATTAACGTTTTAATGGTTTGACCTACAATGATGCACAATGCATGGTGCCAGCCCCCTCTCAGTCATGTACCAGCCCCCTCTCAGTCATGTACCAGCCAGCCCCCTCTCAGCCATGTACCAGCCCCCTCTCAGTCATGTGTACCAGCCCCCTCTCAGTCCTGTATACCAGCCCCCTCTCAATCATGTACCAGCCCCCTCTCAGTCCTGTATACCAGCCCCCTCTCAGTCATGTATACCAGCCCCCTCTCAGTCATCTACCAGCCCCCTCTCAGTCATGTACCACAGCCCCCTCTCAGTCATGTATACCAGCCCCCCTCTCAGTCATGTATACCAGCCCCCCTCTCAGTCATGTACCAGCCCCATCTCAGTCATGTACCAGCCCCCCTCTCAGTCATGTACCACACGACTGGCGGGGGGAGGGGGGGGGGGGGTGCTTAGTAAGAGATGTGATTGGGCCAGCCCAGTGTCAGTCAGTACCAATGGGCCGCTCTCCCAGCATAGTAGTGGGCCGGTCATTGACGAGACAGTACAAAAAAATTACAAAAATTTAATAAAATTTATTTTTTTAATAAATAAAAAAAAAATTAATCAAATTATAACGGCCCAAATATGCGTCGGCCCACCGGGAAAATGCCCGGTATGCCAGATGGCCAGTCCAAGCCTGGATGTAGTGCAAATCTGTTTGTAATAAATAGATAAAATATGGTGTAGTGCTAAAAGTGTTTATTACAGCTATAGCTATGGCTCAGATTATTTTTTAAATGTGGCCAATATCAGATGAACTGGTGTGAACTGGTCAGAACTGACCTGCATGCGCAAATGAACATCTAGAGTGACGTAAACGTCACATGAAAGACTGTTCAGACTGAGGTTGCATTGCAAAAGATCAAAAGTGGCCCAAATCAGAATTGAAAAGATCAGATTCCATGTGATTTGTTCTGTTCACACTGTTGTGAAAAGATCAGTCACATAATGAGCAAACAAATATTCAGATTAGGGCCACTTTTGTGTGCAGTGTGAACGTAGCCAAAGACTCTAGCGATGATCAACAGAGTAATCGTGGGGGTCCATTCCAAAGGTTTATAGTGTGCTAGCATCTCTTCCTCGTGTCTCATCCTCGATTCCTCTGTGAAACGTCTGCGGGCAGTGGCGGCTGGTCCATAGGGGGCGCTAGGGCGCCGCCCCCCCTGGTAGAAAGTGGTTACTCATTTTAAGTATGTTTGTGTTTAAAATGCACAATAACGTGTAATATATAAAATATAAATCATTGTATGTGCTTCATATTCATCCCCTCTCTCTTCTGGGGCACTAGAAAAATCGCCCCACTGACTGGGCGTCAGTGCGCAATGCAGCCAATTGAAAAATTCACATGGCAACATAAATGCACCTAGCAACAACATTTTGCCAATCAGCGTCTTCAAATATGATGCCTAAAGGGCTATCTAGCGCCCCAAGCAGAGTCATTGGTGTGTTAGGGGGTGCGCGGTCTGATGACGACAACAATGATGGACGCAGGGACTCGAGAGACAGGATTACGCTAATAGTTGTTGTCGTCGTCGGAAATTGATAATAATCACAAGATACATTCAGAGAGTGTTGGATTTAACTAAATTGATTTATATGGACACCTTTATGGAAAGTTCAAGCCCGGACCACAAAGCTTCAAAATACACCTCAGCCTCAATATACTGTTCTGTAGTTACTGAAACTCTTTGAATATGGCACCACCCCACCTAGAATAATTTTCACCCGCCGCCACTGTCATGACATGTGAGGAGAAGAGGCGCTAGGAATAAAGAGTGTTTAGAAGTAATGGAACGTCCTTGTTCACTCACATGACATTCTGAAGGGATGGAGAGCTTCATAAAACCCTACATCAGAGGTCTTCCAAAAACATTCTGCTGGATGAGACAAGCGAGGAAACCTCAGGCTTTCTCTGTGTGTTTTTTCTACATCTTTGGAACGGCCTTAAATATGACGACAATTCTTAATTTTCAGGGTCACAGGGGAAATGAGGAAGGAGGACGGAGGAAGGGATGTTTTTTTAATCTTTGAAATGTACCCTTGGAGTTGCTTTAATAGATTGACAAGCTTTTGATGGGTATGAGCGTGAGTTGAGGTTTCTGTTCATTCACCTCATCCCTCTCCTTTTTTTTTTATTGATCTTTTCCCCCCTCCTTTTTCCTCAGATTTTCTCCCATCCCAATGTTAGTCGTTATGCCAATTCCCAATCCCCTTCCTGGTCGCTGCGCACTTACCCCCCACAGTCGGTCTGGGAGAGTGGAGGCTACCACGTGCTTCCTCCGACACACGTCCAGCCAATCAACCGCTTCTTTTCACCTGGCAGCGCGGATTCTCACTGAGAGGGCGTAGCGTGTGGAAGGATCACACTATCCCACTTAGATCCTATCCGCGCTTAGCAGGCGCCCCGACCGAACTGTAGGAGTCGCTGTTTACAACGACCCGGACCCACCCCGCCAGCTTCTCCCACCCTCTAATACTGCCAATTGTATTAGTGTGAACGGCCAGCCAAGCTGGTGACAACCCCGGAGCTGTGAGCTGGATTCGAACAGGCGAATCCAGCCGCTCCGGGGTTGGTGACGAACGCAATCTCCGTTACGCCACCTGACCGCCCCTCATCCCTCTCCTTTAATGAAGGGCTGTGTGGAGCCTCATTTCATTTCAACCCTTTATTTAAACTCGAAAGGCAACAGAGGTTTCCCTCATTTATAGTCAAGTTGAGTGTACATACAGAAATAAGAAAACATAAAAAAACAGCTTGATTGACAAAGGTTGGAGATCAAGGTTTTAAACTCTGCAACCGAGGGGAGAATCTCAAGCTTTAAGGCCTGTTCCGAGAAATATCAGGGGCCGTACCACATGTGGGCCCTTTTTAGGATGATTTTCCCACCGGCACTTTTTCTCCTCCTGTGTTTCTGTGTTTTTCTCCCATCCCAATTTAGTCGTTATGCCAATTCCCCCCTCCCCTTCCTGGTCGTTGCTCGCATGTGCCCCCCACTGGTCGGTCTAGGGAGCCCTGAAGTCTATCAGATGCTTCCTCCGAGACATAGGAGCATCTTTTCACCTGCCAGCGCGGACTCTCATTGGTGAGGTGTAATGTGTGGGAGGTCACTCACCATCTCCCTCCCTCGCTGTGCAGGCGCCCTGACCGACCTGTAGGAGTCGCTGTTTACAACGACCAGAATACCACCCCACCGGCTTCCCTCCCACTGACTCTGCCAATTGAGCCAGTATGACGGCCGGCCAAGCCGGAGGCAACGCTGACAGCCGGATTCGATACCAGTGTCTCTCGTGTTGGTGACGAGCGCTTAGTCCGTTGAGCCACCTAGCCGCCCTGGGTGTGCATATTTTGTAATAAAATATATATATCGAATTGAAGGCTTATTTGTTGCCTGTCGAAAGTGACAAAATCCGACTAAATCTGTTCAGCGGTTCTCGAGTTACATGCCGGTATTTGAGGCTTGTGCAAAGTACACAATATTGTGCAAAATACCACTCCCGACTCTTGGGGCTCTAGTTCCGTCAATCTAGATCCGATCTCGAAAATGATTGTGGAGGGTTGTAGCCAATGAGTGTGGCTTTCCAATGATACCCAAACTGGGGATGTATGAATCAGGGATCTGGTAAAAAACTAACAAGCAAAAACAGGAAGAGAAAAACAGCAGAATGAATTGAAGTCTATGAGAAAACTTTTGTACACAGTTGACCAAAATCACTCCTAATCACTCATTTCTGAATGGATCTTTATGACATTGGACATGTACTACACAGGGTTTCCGTTAGAATTTTTTTTTGCAGGTCCGAGTGTCCGGTAGATTTCAATCTACCGGACAAATGGGATACATTCCGGTCAGAGTTTATATTGAGCTTAAAAACAATTGATAGGCCTATATAAAGAATGACATCATCAAGGCATTTATAATATTTTAACTTAAAACTATGCTACTTTTGCGTATATACAGTCATTAATATATTCCAAATAAAATAAGTCCCTCGAGACTGCGTGCTGCTGCCGACTTGAGGTGTCGGTGGGCAGTCTGCCCGACCTTAATAAACAGCAGTCTGTTATAATCACATTTTTATGAGCTAACGAATTCCGTTATATTGGACATTTGTATTAATTATATCAAGCGAAGAACTGAGAAATTTGGCAGAGAGACGGCAACATTATCGTGGGTTTGCGTGATGTATATCTCCACCTCCCAACGACTTGGTGCTGGTCATAATGTCCGGTGAAAACAACTCCCTCCAAGCACAACTTGACCACCCGAACCGTACCAAAACAGGCCAAAATTAAATAGCCCATGCGACGAACAATTCATTACATTCGTTTCATCGTTGCTCCACCAAGCAGCCGGTCCAACAATATCAGCGCGAGCCGGCCAGCCGCCTGCAGTTAGTTTGCAAGAAGCATCCAGCTGCAGACCCGCAGAGCAGCTTTCCAGGTCTGGGGACCGCACTGTGCCAGCAAAGCTGGTGGGTTCTGTGGGTCTGCAGCTGCATGCCTTCCGCAAATCCAGCAGCAAGCTCTCACTGACACAGCGTCGTCATTACCAGACCGGCTGCTTGGCGAAGCAACGACAACAAACGCAATGATTGTTTCGTTCATCGCATAGGCCACCCAACTCCAGCCCATCCAAATACAATTCAAATAATCAAACTGTGCCCAGAGGGAACTATTTTCACCGGACACTATGACCGGAGAGATTAAATTTGTCGGACTTCAACAGATTTTGCCGGCCAAATACCGGTAATTACCGGCTAACGGAAACGCTGGTACTACATAAGGCTTCAGGCTATGGGTCCTTATGGATTTGTAAGCCATACCACCTTCTGGGGAAATACTACCTCTGGACTACTAACTACTACAGAAAAACCTGAGTAACGAGAGAGAGAGAGAGAGAGAGAGAGAGAGAGAGAGAGAGAGAGAGAGAGAGAGAGAGAGAGAGAGAGAGAGAGAGAGAGAGAGAGAGAGAGAGAGAGAGAGAGAGAGAGAGAGAGAGAGAGAGAGAGAGAGAATCTGACTGTTAAAAAAGGGAGAGACCAATAGAAAGAGAGAGGTGTGGACAGAACGACAGGCAGGGAGACAGACTGGATTAACTGTGACAGCTCTTAAATGGGTGTCCAGCAAACACAGTGTCTGTCTATCCTCTCTCTCCTGACAGCTGGTTATTCAGGCTCTCATAACCATTCACCAGGATGGAAAGATGCCCCTGTGACTTACACACCGGTGGACAGTGCAGTGTGTGTGTGTGTGTGTGTGTGTGTGTGTGTGTGTGTGTGTGTGTGTGTGTGTGTGTGTGTGTGTGTGTGTGTGTGTGTGTGTGTGTGTGTGTGTGTGTGTGTGTGTGTGTGTGTGTGTGTGTGTGTGTGTGTGTGTGTGTGTGTGTGTGTGTGTGTGTGTGCATGACTTATCTCTCTCTGTGTGTCTCCCCCTCTTGTGCTCCTACCTGGGGCAGAGAGACTCTAAAGCTGCAGTTACGGACCGTGTGGTTATTATTCTATTGCTACAGTTATATTATCGTATAGCTTACGCTCTGCTCTATTGGAACCCTATCCCTTATCAATCTAATACTGAATAAATGGCTTCACATGTGGCTCTTGACCTGTTGCCAGGATTGAGGGATCAACCTCTTTGGGGGTTGTCTCCCCGGTGCGCCGACTGGCCCCACAGTGTTGTGGGGGTGTAGCCTTTGTAGAGTGCTTCAGGGCGGCGTGCTGTAGGGGGGAAGGGCCTGCTCTTGGATTGGGCCCTGTCCGATACGCTGGCGATGTGGGGGGTGATGTCACTAGTGACCGTCTGGTGGGGTCTCGTTGCTGCGGCATCGTTGGCCTCACCAGGCCCCCTTTCCAGGGGGTCCTGACCCTCAGGCTGTTCCTGGGGCTGGGTCCTCCTCCGCGCTCCGCTGCTATGGCCTTGCCACGGGGTTTGGTTCTTGACCTTTGACCCTGTGATGTTAGGGGCTGTAACAGGTTTTTTTTTCCTTCCCGTTCGTTCCCTAGTGGCATGTGGGATGTGCGCCTGAGTAGTCGCGGGTCCTTCTGTGTGAAGGTAAGTCCCACGATCTGCTCACCCTATGCGTTTGAGTTGCTAAACCCTCTTCGCACAGTCGGATCCGATTCCCTCCCGTCCCCCTCTAGGGGGGTCCGGGGGCTCGGGTCCTCCCCGGTTCTGATGGTTGTGGGGGGCCTCAGCGGGTACATTTGTCGAGCTTCCGCTCTGCTCAGCTCCTGTGTTCCAATAGAGCAGAGCGTAAGCTATACGATAATATAACATATGGTTATCCTATAACCATAGTTATATGAGAATAGCGAGCGCTCTGCTCTGACTCACTGAGGACCCCGTGGTTTTCGCCTTCGGTGGTGAAAGACTTGGGAAGGAGCTGTTAGTATGGCCACGTCCCCGCTTATGTAGAGGAGCGGATGTGGGTGTGGCCAGGCGGATGGGTGTGTACATGTGAAGAAATGTATTCAGTATTAGATTGATAAGGGATAGGGTTCCAATAGAGCAGAGCGCTCGCTATACTCATATAACTATGGTTATAGGATAACCGTATGTTATGGACTTTAGGCTACTACAGTTGTTTTGGACTTCACTATATGAATGGACTTTGTGCTGGTGGAGTGTCTATATCGGCTATTATTACAGGGGCACTTGGGGCACTTGAATTGCCAGGGGGAACCTTTAATTAATGGCAATAATACACTGCTTTTGCTTTTAACAACTTTCAGTATAAGTAAACCTCTCTGCTGCCAACTCATCCTACTATTCTAACTTCACCAGTACTGGAAAAGGCAACGCCACATACTACAGCCACCCAGCACCAGAGTCATCTTCTCTAGTCAGCACCTACTACAGCCACCCAGCACCAGAGCCCTCTTCTCTAGTCAGCACCTACTACAGCCACCCAGCACCAGAGCCCTCTTCTCTAGTCAGCACCTACTACAGCCACCCAGCACCAGAGCCCTCTTCTCTAGTCAGCACCTACTACAGCCACCCAGCACCAGAGTCATCTTCTCTAGTCAGCACCTACTACAGCCACCCAGCACCAGAGCCCTCTTCTCTAGTCAGCACCTACTACAGCCACCCAGCATCAGAGCCCTCTTCTCTAGTCAGCCTCCTACTACAGCCACCCAGCACCAGAGCCCTCTTCTCTAGTCAGCCACCTACTACAGCCACCCAGCACCAGAGCCCTCTTCTCTAGTCAGCCACCTACTACAGCCACCCAGCACCAGAGCCCTCTTCTCTAGTCAGCACCTACTACAGACACCCAGCATCAGAGCCCTCTTCTCTAGTCAGCACCTACTACAGCCACCCAGCACCAGAGCCCTCTTCTCTAGTCAGCACCTACTACAGACACCCAGCACCAGAGCCCTCTTCTCTAGTCAGCACCTACTACAGCCACCCAGCACCAGAGTCATCTTCTCTAGTTAGCACCTACTACAGCCACCCAGCACCAGAGCCCTCTTCTCTAGTCAGCACCTACTACAGCCACCCAGCACCAGAGTCATCTTCTCTAGTTAGCACCTACTACAGCCACGGTACCCTATCCCCCCCCTCACAGTGAGCTGTGGTGTTCCACAAGGAAGCATACTAGGACCGCTACTGTTCCTAATTTATGCAAATGACATGTCGTCAGCTTGTGACTGCAACTTGTTCCTGTTTGCGGACGACTCAGCCCTGCTGGTCTCTGACAAGAACAAGTTACAGGTTGAAAAAACCCTCAGCTCGGAACTAGGCAGAATCTGCATATGGCTCGCTGATAACAAACTATCATTACACATGGGCAAAACAGAGTCCATTCTCTTCGGTTCAAATAACAAACTCAGCAAGACCGACGGCTTCTCAGTTACAGTGGGTGACAATATTGTCACAAGGAAAGATGAAATTACCTACCTGGGTTCCATCCTAGAGGCTAATCTCTCCTGTGACAAAATGGCATCCAATGTAATAAAAAAAGTCAACCAACGAACTCGATTCTTGTACCGGATCTCCTCTCTGGTAAACAAGAATACCCTGAAGACTCTGGCAGGAGCACTCATTCAGGGGTACTACGACTATGCTTGCACCTCATGGTACCAAAGCACCTCAAAGGCGCTAAAAACAAAATTACAAACATCTCAAAACAAACTGGTCAGACTACTGCTTGACCTTACTCCTAGAACCCACCTCACCCCTGCCCACTTTGACAACCTAGGATGGCTTAGAGTAGACGACAGAGTACAGCAACTTGCAATGGGCCTGGTCTACAAGATACACTACACGACCAAGGTACCCATGTACATGTCAAAATACTTCCCAAAGGTCAGTGAATACCACGATCACAACACCAGAGGGAGCTCCACAAATCATGTTAAACCCAGATTCGGCTCTAATAAGGGACTAAACACGTTTCGCAATTATGCCACATCAATGTGGAACGCCCTACCCAAAGCTGTAAAGGAATGTGGATCACTACCCACTTTCAAAACCTCTCTCAAGGGACACCTACGGGAGACTGCAATTCAACACTGGCCCCTGTAAATATCCTAACCCAACCCCCTCCAATGTACAGTCATTTACCTAGTATGGTTTTGTCAATAGTCCAATGTACAATTTTGTTTGTTTCTACAGTGTCCCCCCCCCCCCCCCCTCAATGTACAGTTTTGCTTGTATATACAGTGTGCCCCCCCCCCCCCCAACCACCTCCAATGTAGATTACCCAGTATGGTTGTCAATATCCCAGTGTACCCAACCCCCCCCCACCCAACCTCCTCCAATGTACAGTTTCTACGTCAAATGTATATACTCCCTTTTCCTGACTCCTTCTGTATCACAAACAGTACTGTATTTGCAAATCTGGTATGTCATAAATGTATAGATGTAGCAGTACTGACTATCTGTATGTCAGGTATGTCATATATGTCCTGATGAATTGAAAATGGGGGACCCTGATGTAAACAAGACGAAAGTCTTTCTCTGGTCTGCATCCCCTTAACAATTGTGTGTATTGAGCTGTACTGTATTGTACCCATTCTGCAATCTGTTAATAAAGTTTTCAATCAATCAATTCAAAACCCAGCACCAGAGCCCTCTTCTCTAGTCAGCACCTACTACAGACACCCAGCACCAGAGCCCTCTTCTCTATCTAAATAAATATATTTGTTAAGACCATGTCAATAGTTTATAGACCTTATTGGGACGTTGTTTTAAAGTTGCAACTATTCCTCATTTACTAGCATTTACTATATCTGTATGTCGTCGTGTATCTCATAAATGTTATGATGAATTGCAAATGGGGGACCCTGATGTAAACAAGACGAAAGTCTTTCTCTGCTGCATTCCCTTAACAATTGTGTGTATTGAGCCGTACTGTATTGTACCCATTCTGCAATCTGTTAATAACGTTTTCAATCAATCAATCAATCAATCAATCAATCAATCAATCAATCAATCAATCAATCAATCAATCAATCAATCAATCAATCAATCAATCAATCAATCAATCAATCACTCAATCACTAATGTTTACAGTACAAAGGTTATTTTGTATTAGTAAATTTGTAACTATTTATTAACAACTGATTTGTAAAAGGTCAGTTAATATATTGATATTTGATAATACCATATTGATGAGTTATAGACCTTTATGGGATGTTGTTTTAAAATTGTAACTATTCCTCATGTACTGTACTAACAATGTGTTGGATGTTGGCCAAAAGATGTAGAATAGTATAAGGAGTTGGGAGCAGGGAGGGTTTACTTGTACTGAAAGTTGTTAATCAACTATCAACAAATACTTAACTAGTCATTAGGGCGGCACGGTGGTGTTGTGGTTAACACTGTCGCCTCACAGCAAGAAGGTCCAGGGTTCGATTCCCGCTTGGGGACCAGGTTTCCATGATGCCAGGTACCCAGGTGGGGTATCTCCCAGGCCTTTCTGTGTGGAGTTTGCATGTTCTCCCCGTGCTCGCAAGGGTTTCCCCCCCGATAAGATAAACCCAATGGAAAAACATGCACAACAACAGATCGCTAACACTGTGGCGTCCTTGACGAAGACGGACAGGAGCCCTTGGATTGGTCCCCTGGCGTGGCTCACGTTGACGCCTGTCTGCTCCCGGCTGCCCTTGAGGGGGAAGGACGACGGGATGGGTTAATCGCAGAGACGAATCGCATCGGCGATTCTAAAGCGACAATGCATGCGTGTGTGTTCCGGTGTGTGTGCTAAAAAAAAAAGAACTAACCGCTGTGTGTACCGCTAAAACATTGAGTGTCGTTTCATGCCGAATAAAGACCTCTGCAACAGGTCCTGCATTATTATATTATTATAGTAAGTAGCGTAATAGCGTGTTTGTGGTCTATTAACTATTTATAAGGCATTGTTTTAAATAATTAAATAACTATTAACAAAGATTTAACAAGTCATTAATAATCCATTAACTAACAGTTTGAACAAAATTATTTATTAACTATTTATAAGGAATAGTTATTCTAAAGTGTTACCAAATGCTCTCTGTCAATGTGGCTCCTGAGTTGGCCATGTCTGAGTACCACTGGTCTAGAGTGTCCAACCATTATGCTTAGCCAAAAAGTGGTGGTGTGTTTATGTGATTTGATGGGGCGGGGGTGGAGGAATGTCTGCAGGCTGGTTGTGGTGGGCCGGTCTGGGTCAAAAAGCTCAGGGCAATTTTTTGTCCCAGTTCATCCCTGACTACACTCCCTTTTTTTTTTTTTTTTTTTTTTTTTTAAATTAATAGTTTGAAACACAAAACATCTCAACATAAATACAGTACAATACAGACAAAACTAAACTCACAAACAGTACAATACAAATAATGCTAAACTCACAAACAATAAACAATACAATACAGTACAATACAGACAAAACAAAACTCACAAACGGTACAATACAGACAAAACATACTAACAAAATGGGGGGGGGGGGGTGCAGATCAAACACTCCTGCTTTCAGTCATAAGTATTCTCCAAATATGTCCTTATATAGTTCCAGGGACCGTCCTCTCCATGGTCATGTTCAGCGAGCGTTGAGGCTGCTCGTTCCATTGTCAATAGGTCCATGAAATCCCTCATCCAGGTGTCCATGCAGAAACAATTTGGCTTTTGGATCTTCCAGTTCATCATGATAGTACGCTTAACTGACATATGTGCTAGTGTAATGATGCGTTGCGTAAGTGCTGATTGTATACCAACTACCCCTATGCCCAAGAGGCAGACTTTTGGACATAAGGGTATCTTAACACTGAGAATAGAGGATAGTCTTAAAATGACCTTGTGCCAAAAACTCTTCACTGTGGGGCAATGCCACAACATGTGGATGAGTGTTCCTACCTCCCCACATCCATGCCAGCACAAATCTGAGATGGCTTGATCCATTTTTTTTTGACTGACTACACTCCTAATTTAATGAAGCACTTAAAAGAACACGCCAACATTTTGGGAAAATAGCCTATTGTCTTCTCCAGAGAGAGACAAGAAGATAGATATCAGTTTACTCTTTGTGCGTTCAGTAGAAAGCTATCTGGCTGCACGTTAGCCTAGCTTAGCACAATGAATGGAAGCAGACAGTGCCGGTTAGCCTTTGGGAGAGCTGTTAGTTGGACAATGCCTAGGCTAACCGGCACTGTCCGCTTCCATTAATTGTGCTTAGCTAGGCTAACGTGCAGCCGGATAGCTTTCTACTGAACTAATTTCCCAAAATGTTGGCGTGTTCCTTTAATAAATGGCATGCTATTGACATCTTTTCTTTTGTATTTTTCCATATTTGGCATTGGTTATTCAAAAGTAACTGCAAGTAACCAGATTACATTACTTTTATATCCTGATACTGAATACACTTTTCAACAGGTAACTTGTAACTATAACAGAATGCATTAACTGTATAAAGTAACCCTGTGTCCCACCAAAGCTCGACAATAATGTCATAATTCACTAAATTACTATAACCCAGTACAGCCGCTGGCGGGGCTTTTAGACTCTTAGTCATGTTCTAAATTACTTTGTAGCCTTTTCCCAATCTGTGTTTTTATTTTATCATATCAATATGGGGAATATCCACATACATTATTGCATAGTTTGAAAAAGGTTAATACTATATGAAACTTCATTGTATATGGATGGAATACAGGTCTGTTTTATTCCAGTGTTACATTTTAATGAAAACTGTATGATTGTATTGCTTCCATGTGGCAAATAAAACTCTGAATCTGAAACTCTGAATCTGAATAATTATATAAGCTCTCTTTATACCTTTATTTTGTCGCTGGCAAACTCTTTGCTTCATTCATGCACGCTGTCGTCCTAAAACATCACTGTTCATAGTTCTTTAAACAGAGCCCTTCCCCCTTTTTTTCATGACATGTTTGCCCACAATCACCAAATTCATAATTACCCCACACGTAGTTCCTGTTTGCTTAGACCACCCTTTTCCCGCACTTCCCAATCTCAGTTTTGTTTGCTCTACCGAGGGTCAAAGTTGTGGAACTCTTTGCCTCCACATATTTTGGAATTTTCTTTTCTGAAATTCAAAAGAGCACTGAAATCTCATCTCCTAGATCACCAATATTTCCCATATGGACTTCCTTTACAAACTGTAGTCTGATGGCTTGATGTATTTTGTTATTGTATTTTCGTTTTATTATATATTCTTACTGTCAGTGATTGTTTTCTCTATACCAGAAATCGTATGGCATGGGGTGCCTACTTCGGTGTCTATGTAGGCCTGCTTGTGTGTGTTTGTTTGTTCAGGGGGGGGGGGGGGGGGGGATTTTATTTTATATTTTATATTTATCTTGATATAATGTAATTTTGCTTCCTGGTGAATGCCACATGCAAGCCCCTTGAGGGTTTTTAGGCAATTCTCCTACACATCCCTTGTGGACTATATTGTATTATATATGTAACTGTTTTTATATGTGTAAATAAACAAACAAACAAACAAACAAACAAATCAGCTGCCGTACTAAAACATCACTGTTCATTCATCAGCTGCCGTACTAAAACATCACTGTTCATTCATCAGCTGCCATACTAAAACATCACTGTTCATTCATCAGCTGCCGTGCTAAAACATCACTGTTCATTCACCAGCTGCCGTACTAAAACATCACTGTTCATTCATCAGCTGCCGTGCTAAAACATCACTGTTCATTCATCAGCTGCCGTACTAAAACATCACTGTTCATTCATCAGCTGCCTTACTAAAACATCACTGTTCATTCATCAGCTGCTGTGCTAAAACATCACTGTTCATTCATCAGCTGCCGTGCTAAAACATCACTGTTCATTCATCAGCTGCCTTACTAAAACATCACTGTTCATTCATCAGCTGCTGTGCTAAAACATCACTGTTCATTCATCAGCTGCCGTGCTAAAACATCACTGTTCATTCATCAGCTGCCATGCTAAAACATCACTGTTCATTCATCTGCTGCCACGCAAAAAAATCACTGTTCATTCATCATCTGCCTTACTAAAACATCACTGTTCATTCATCAGCTGCCGTACTAAAACATCACTGTTCATTCATCAGCTGCCGTGCTAAAACATCACTGTTCATTCATCAGCTGCCGTGCTAAAACATCACTGTTCATTCATCAGCTGCCGTCCTAAAACATCACTGTTCATTCATGCATGCTGCCGTCCTAAAACATCACTGTTCATTCATCAGCTGCCGTACTAAAACATCACTGTTCATTCATCAGCTTCCGTACTACAACATCACTGTTCATTCATCAGCTGCCGTACTAAAACATCACCGTTCATTCATCAGCTGCCGTACTAAAACATCACCGTACTAAAACATCACCGTTCATTCATCAGCTGCCGTACTAAAACATCACTGTTCATTCATCAGCTGCCGTACTAAAACATCACCGTTCATTCATCAGCTGCCGTACTAAAACATCACTGTTCATTCATCAGCTGCCGTACTAAAACATCGCTGTTGTCTCCACTGTATTTTTGCGTTGTGTTTTTATTAGTTGAATCAACTAAATAGGAGAGATATAAATGTCATATTTACAACTCTCACTCTCTCACGTATTTAGTTGATGCAACAAAACAAAAATGCCAACGCTGTTTGACGGACATTGTTACTCAGCTGACCTGAACTTGCAAGTCGGTAAATTACTAAATGTAAATGTAAATGTAATGCAAAATGAGAATTGTTCAACTTAGTTTACTGCTTCATATTTTGTTGTAGTTTATATATATATACATTGTATATTGCTTTTGTTTTTCTTGATTTTACAGGGCAGGTAAAGGACAAAAATCTTTTGATTGTGCACACATTCCATCATTGTGTTTCAAGTGTGCATTCCACACACACACACACACACACACACACACACACACACACACACACACACACACACACACACACACACACACACACACACACACACACACACACACACACACACACACACACACACACACACACACACACACACACACACACACACACCATCCTCTGATTACCAATAAAGTATTTAGTGGGGGTTCCTTTGTTAAATATTCACAGATTTTCCCAAATAAATAAAAAATGAGGATTTGGCATGTTTATTTAGGTGTGTGTGTGTGTGTGTGTGTGTGTGTGTGTGTGTGTGTGTGTGTGTGTGTGTGTGTGTGTGTGTGTGTGTGTGTGTGTGTGTGTGTGTGTGTGTGTGTGTGTGCGTGTGCGTGTGCGTGTGTGTGTGTGTGTGTGTGTGTGTGGTATGTGCGTGTGTGCGTGTGTGTGTGTGTGTGTGTATGTGCGTATGTGTGTGTATCAGTTGAATCACTTGCCCCGTTTACATTTTTCATTGGTTTCACTCGCTGCTTCTCAATTGCTTGTTCGTCACAGACTGTCACTTCATTCAGCCCTGATATAGAAACTTCAGTTGCAAGATGATACCTGCACCCTACACACACACACACACACACACACACACACACACACACACACACACACACACACACACACACACACACACACACACACACACACACACACACACACACACACACATTGGTTCCCACGTTTGGATGGACTGATGTAAATAAAGTTGTAAATAAAGATGTAAATAAAACCTTTTAATTCCTCTGATACTGTAGTATTGTATATCACAAGGTAAAACATTTCAGAAAACAAGTGACACATAAAATGTGTTGTTTAAGACAATTTTTTTTCAAATACATTGGAAGCCAGTGGCAGTGGTGAGTCAGCAGAAAATAACTACGACATTTTTCAGTAATGTAAGATGTTATGAAAAAAGAAGGGTGCCTTGATTTTTGTATAAAGGTAAGAATGTCTGTAAAAAGACTGGTGTGGTCTACACTGGGATAAATGAGTTGTTCAGTGTGTTGGCCTTCTCATTGATTGATTGATTGAAAACTTTATTAACAGATTGC
Source organism: Notolepis coatsorum (assembly GCF_963971535.1). NCBI lineage: Eukaryota > Metazoa > Chordata > Actinopteri > Aulopiformes > Paralepididae > Notolepis > Notolepis coatsorum. The sequence continues at coordinate 229,346,032 of NC_140165.1, forward strand.
AGAATGGGTACAGTACAGTACAGCTCAATACATACAATTGTTAAGGGGATGCAGACCAGAGAAAGACTTTCGTCTTGTTTACATCAGGGTCCCCCATTTTCAATTCATCGTAACATATATGACATACATGACATACAGATAGACAGTATTGCTACATCTATACATTTATGACATACCAGATTTGCAAATACAGTACTGTTTGTGATACAAAAAGAGTCCAGAAAAAAAGTATATACATTTGACGTAGAAACTGTACATTGGATTGGGTAGGTGGGGGGGGGGGGACTGTACATTGGAGGTGGTTGGGTGGGTGGGTGGGGGGGGAGGTTGGGCAGGAGTGGGGTGGGTGGGGTACACTGTACAACTGTACAAACAAAACTGTACATTGGAATATTGACATGACCATACTTGGTCATTTACTGTACATTGGAGGGGGTTGTGTTCGGACATTTACAGCGGCCAGTTTCGAATTGCAGTCTCCCTTAGGTGTTTTTTGAGAGTGTTTTTGAAAGTGGGTAGTGATTCACATTCCTTTACAGCTTTGGGTAGGGCGTTCCACATTGATGTGGCATAATTGCGAAACGTGTTTAGTCCCTTGTTTGAGCCGAATCTGGGTTTAACATGATTTGTGGAGCTCCCTCTGGTGTTGTGATCGTGGTATTCACTGACCTTTGGGAAGTATTTTGACATGTACATGGGTACCTTGGTCGTGTAGTGTATCTTGTAGACCAGGCCCATTGCAAGTTGCTGTACTCTGTCGTCTACTCTAAGCCATCCTAGGTTGTCAAAGTGGGCAGGGGTGAGGTGGGTTCTAGGAGTAAGGTCAAGCAGTAGTCTGACCAGTTTGTTTTGAGATGTTTGTAATTTTGTTTTTAGCGCCTTTGAGGTGCTTTGGTACCATGAGGTACAAGCATAGTCGTAGTACCCTTGAATGAGTGCTCCTGCTAGAGTCTTCAGGGTATTCTTGTTTACCAGTGAGGAGATCCGGTACAAGAATCGAGTTCGTTGGTTGACTTTTTTTATTACATTGGATGCCATTTTGTCACAGGAAAGATTTGCCTCTAGGATGGAACCCAGGTAGGTAATATCTTCTTTCCTTGTGACAATATTGTCACCCACTGTAACTGAGAAGCCGTCGGTCTTGCTGAGTTTGTTATGTGAACCGAAGAGAATGGACTCTGTTTTGCCCATGTGTAATGATAGTTTGTTATCAGCGAGCCATATGCAGATTTTGCCTAGTTCTGAGCTGAGGGTTTTTTCAACCTGTAACTTGTTCTTGTCAGAGACCAGCAGGGCTGAGTCGTCCGCAAACAGGAACAAGTTGCAGTCACAAGCTGACGACATGTCATTTACATAAATTAGGAACAGTAGCGGACCTAGTATGCTTCCTTGTGGAACACCACAGCTTACTGTGAGGGGGGGGGGATAGGGTACCGTTTACCTCCACCATCTGCTCTCTCCCCTCCAGGTAGGATTGCATCCAGCTCACTGATAGACTATCAAAACCAATTGCTTTTAGCTTGTCAATCAGAATGGTGTGATTGACAGTGTCGAAGGCCTTTTGTAGGTCCAGCATGACCATGCCGCAGTATTTGCCTGTGTCCACCTCTTGTTTGATGTGGTCGTTTAAATAGAGAAGGCATGTGTCAGTGGAGTGGGATGTTCTGAAGCCAGATTGGAATTCGTAGATTAGATCTATTTCCGCGAGGTATTTTTCGACCTGTTCGTATACATTTTTTTCCATGACTTTCGAGATGGAGGTAAGGATAGAAACAGGGCGGTAGTTGCCTGGGTCTAATTTACTGCCTTTCTTGTGCAGAGGGGTCACTCTCGCAATTTTGAAGTCCTTGGGGACGTGTCCCTGTTTTATGGAGAGGTTTATTATATGTGTGATGACTGGGGTGATGGCGGCTGCTGAGTCTCTGAGCAATTTGGAGGGGATGTTGTCATGGCCAGTGGCCTTGTTAGGTTGGAGGGCGCTCAGTTTTTTGAGTACCTCATCTGTTGTTACCATTTCCAGTTTGAAGTCGTCTTTGTGGACCCCTAGGTTCTTGTAGTATGCTACTATGTGTTCTACCCCATAATGCCCTGAGTGGGAGGGTAGTTTGTTTACCAGTGTTGTGGCTATGTTTGTGAAGAAACTATTTAAGTAATTGGCTACATCCAGCTTTTCTGTGATGAGCGTTTGAGAATCTGGTTTTAAGTTTTTACTGCAGCCTAGTTGGTTATTGAGTAATTTCCAAGGCTCACGTGGTTTGTTTTTGTTTTCCTCGGTTTTGTCATTGATGAAATTTCTTTTTGCTGTTTTGATCATGGAGTTTACATCATTTCTTAGTCTGTTTCTTTCCAGTTTGAGTTCAGTCACGTGGGCTTGGAGTTCACTGCTCGTGCTTATGGTAAGCTTTGACTGACTTTTACGAAACTCATGCCTCTTTCTCTCTGAGAAGACGCCCTCTGTCTATATAAACAGTGTGAATCATGTGCAGTACGCCTGGTGAGCTTCTCCTTACATAGGCAGATGTCAAAGAGAGACTAAACATTTACGTTACAACGCTGTTCTAAATGAGTTGTTAGAAGGAACGCTGAACCAAAGCCATATAACTCTCCATGGCCATTAAAGATTCAGCTCTTCTCTCTCCCTATACCCACAAACGCCTACACACACAAATACCTATACACAAGAGATAATCACACACACACACACCACAAACAAACACAAACATTTACACAATTATTTCATAAACTTTCTCTCTCTCACTCTCTCTCTCTCTCTCTCCTCTCTCTCTCTCTCTCTCTCTCTCTCTCTCTCTCTCTCTCTCTCTCCTTTTCTCTCTCTCTCTCTCTCTCTCTCTCTCTCTCTCTCTCTCTCTCTCTCTCTCTCTCTCTCTCTCTCTCTCTCTCTCTCTCTCTCTCTCTCTCTCTCTCTCTCTCTCTCTCTCTCTCTCCCTGTCTCTGTCTCTGTCTCTGTCTCACTGTCTCTCTGGCCTCTCTCTCTCTCTCTCTCTCTCTCTCTCTCTCTCTCTCTCTCTCTCTCTCTCTCTCTCTCTCTCTCTCTCTCTCTCTCTCTCTCTCTCTCTCTCTCTCTCTCTCTCTCTCTCTCTCTCTCTCTCTCTGTCTGTCTGTCTGTCTGTCTGTCTGTCTGTCTCTCTCTCTCTCTCTCTCTCTCTCTCTCTCATCTCTCTCTCTCTCTCTCTCTCTCTCTCTGTACACTCAGTGCAACCCTTCCTCCTATACAGTAACAGGTCATTTACTTTAAAGTGTTAATCCTTAAGATCATTATCTTAACGTGCAATGGCCCGGGCCCCGACACAGCACTTTGCCAACCTCTAGCGGCTCGGGCTTGCATTCTATTTTAATACAATATATAGATAAATAAGCTTTTTACTCTCCACAGTTCACTTCTGAACGGATTATTATGATTATTATGAAATGTCCAGCTCATACCAATTGTTTTGGAAATACTACAGTATATTCGGATATTGCAACTACTTTTTTTTTTTTTACGATTATTTGCGAATATTTTCATGTTGAGCTATAGATTGTGGATGAATACGCACAGAAAGGTACACCATTCAAATGTTCATGCTTTATTTGTTTTAAACGAGACAATTTAGAAATGGGCAATGGGGAAATACGTTGCAATTTTGCGAGGTGAATCGGCCGGAAACAGCAATGACGTAACCACTACACCTCCCTATAGGCATAGCCATTCAATATATTCACGTTATATAGGCGCTTCTCTAGTTTACATTGGTGATGGCCAGTGTTGGGCATGTTACTCAGGAACGTATTACTGATTACTCTGACTCCTTCAAAATGACTTTACTGATTACTTTTTATCAAAGTAATTAGTTACGTTACTTGTTACTTTCAATTAACCCCTCCCCCTCCGAAAATGTTATGTACAATCTGTTAGCTGTCCAGATGTCAGCTGTGGTGGAAACAAAGTCTACCTCTCTGAGTGCATTCACATAGGAAACAGGAAGACATGCATTCACATGTAGGAAACAGGAAGACATGCATTCACATGTAGGAAACAGGAAGACATGCATTCACATGTAGGAAACAAGAAATCATGCATTCACATGTAGGAAACAGGAAACCATGCATTCACATAGGAAACAGGAAACCCCTGAGGGCCCTTAAGACCCAGCCAGGGAGGAGGGGAGTCCCGTCCACGACGTGAATACTTTCGGCAACCAACATGCCCTTCCGCGTTGCTGTGATTGGCCAGCGGTAATGCGCATGCACGCGTTACCGGCATAGGGGGAAAACGAGCGTAGAGGGCTGGCCGATCGCTGGCCAATCAGAGCAACGCGAAAGGCATGTTGTGGTACCAGAAAAGTCACGTGAAACACTGCAGACCACTGATTGGTCAGAAGAGAGACGCGTCACTTGTTGGAGGCTCTCCACAAAAACAGAAAGCCGCCATCTTTAATGTCTCGCATAGGATTTCATTTTCAGCAGGAACAAGTGCAATAAACAAAAAAGGATACAGTTACTGTGTATTCTGCCTCATTTATTGATGAAACAAAACCGACATCAACACAATTTGCCACCGAGCGGAGAGTTTAGTCTCACAAAAAGATAGCTGACTTGTTAAGCTTGTTGTTAGGTTAGGTGCTAATGTTGTGCTAGCATTTTAGCATGGCTATCGTACATAGCGTGATCAATATAACTCGCTATTGTTTGTTTGTACTAGTAACTAATGGTTAATGCTAGTAGAATTGACACAACGTGAGGTAATCACCATCCATTTTAAACCAGTTATTACCTAATGCTAACGTTATCAGATAGACACGAGACTGGTGCCGTTACAGCTTGTTAGCCTAATGCTAATGCTAACGTTAACGTTAGCAGATAGACACAAGAGCCTAGGTAACGTTAAAGCAATGAGAGGTAGCGTTAGCAGAATAGACACAACAAGAGTCTTGTTAATGTTATTATTGATTGATTGAAAACTGTGTTTTACTCTGGCTTGCGCCTAGCTCGCGGACATAGCTATGCTGGAGCTCTCAGCTGTACACCAGCGGCCCCTGTCTCCCCACAGGGAGACAAGTACGAAATGCGCATGCGCGCGTTACCGGCGTAGGCGGAAAACGAGCGTAGAGGGCTGGCCGATCGCTGGCCAATCATAGCAACGCAGAAGGGCATGTTGGTTGCCGAAAGTATTCACGTGTCCCGTCCACCCGCCTGTCCTAACGAAGGGGGCAGTCAACTCCACCAAAGTGCGAAAAAGAGGGAACCAGGCACCCCTGAACGCACAGCACAGGCGGGACCACGTGTGACACAGCACCCCGTGGCCCACACCCACACACCCCTGCTAGCCCACCTGATGGCGGGACGCAGGAGAGGTCCCAGACCTCAGAACCGCCTGGGAGACAGAACCCCCAGCCATGTCCACGAGGTACAACTTAACAAAAGGACCCGGGGAGGACCAGGAGGCCGCAGCACAGATGTCCTCCACCGAGGCCCCCCCTAACACGGCAGCAGAAGCCGCCACTCCATGAGTGGAGTGCGCCCTGACGCCCCCGGGGGGACCTGTACAGCCAACGTGTAGCAAAGGGCAATGCCCTTGCACAACCAATGTGACCGGCGCTGCTTGGACAGCGCCTTACCCGCGCGAGGGCCACCGTAACAAACAAACAGTTGATCGGCAGCCCTGATATCCTGTGTCCGACTGAGGTAAACCCCCAGTGCACGGACAGGACATGACAGGTGAAGGCTCGCCTCCAACTCACTCGCGTGAGGAGGTGGATGAAACGCCTGAACCACAATATCCCTGGAGCGAAAAGAGCTCCGGATATTCTTTGGCACGAAGACTGGATTAGGCCTCAGAGTCGCACCGCTATCGGCCTGAATAGACAGGCACTCAGGCCGCACTGAGAGAGCACACAGCTCACCCACGCGCTTAGCGGAGGTGATGGCCAAAAGGAACGCGGTCTTAAAGGACAGCCGATCCAATGGCGGCTGCTCAAGAGGCTCAACGGGGCCTCCGACAACCGGCCCAGGACCAGTTGGAGGTCCAAACTCGGAGACAGAGAATGTTCCACAGGCTTGAAACGCCGAGCGCCAAGCAGGAAACGTTTCACGAGAGGTTGGGCGAACACCGTACCGACCTCAAAACCCACGTGACAAGAGGATATAGCCGTGGCGTATACCCTCACTGTCGAGGCCGACAGCCTATTCAAGATAGACTGGAGGAAGGAAAGAACAGAGTCCAGGGGGCAGGACACCGGGTCCAGGCCCCCAACCTCACACCACTCTTGAAAAGAACGCCACTTACCTGTGTAAACCGCGGTAGTGGACGGAGTGTGCGCATTCCGGATGGTATCAACCACAGTAGGGTTAAGACCCATCCCCTCCAGACTCACCCTTTCAGCAGCCATACCATCAATGGCTGCCCCAGAACAGGGGGTAGACACAGCGTTCCGCGTGCCTGAGAGAGGGCCCGCGGCGACCATGGAACAGGCCACGGAGCTGGATCAGGACCGGGAACCACACAGCCGTGCCCCGGTCCGGCGCGACCAGGATCAAAGTCCTGCGCTCCCGACGTACCCGCTCCAACAGCTGAGCTATCAGGTGTATGGGGGGGAACGTGTACAGAATCCCGGGCGGCCATGGATACATCGAGAAGGCATCCGCGCCCAGAGGGGGGTTGTCCTTCCGACTGACCGAGAACCACAAGGGGCACTGGTGGGACTGTCTGCTCGCAAACCTGCCTGACTATGTCTGGACGTAGTCCCCACTCGTCGGGTTGAGGACCGTCCCGCGACATCACATCTGCACCCACATTGTCGCTGCCAGGGATGTGGAGAGCCCTCAGGCTGCGCAGATTGAGAGATGCCCATAGCCAGAGCTCGACCGCCACCCAGTGCAGACGGAGGGAGCGTACTCCTCCCTGTCTGTCGATATACGACGCTGACGTCGTGTTGTCCATCCTGATCAAAACATGCTCGCCCACCACCAGGTGGCCGAGCCGCTTGAGGACCAGAAGGACCGCCTTCAATTCCAACACATTGATATGTAGTGCAGACCGGGCAGCATGGTCCGGCCAGCTGCCCCCTACTGCGTTGGTCCGACACGTCCCCCCCATCCTGTAAGGGAGGCGTCGGTGAAGACTGTGACGTGTGATAGCCTGCTGCCCATGGAGATCCCGCTGGTGAGGGTACCAGGCCTCCCCCAGTGGTCGAGATCCCCCAGTACTGACACAGGAACCTTCAGTCGCTTCCACTTGCCACTCACCGGGTCTATTTTCATATTGAAAAACCACTGCTGTATCCTCCTCTTCATAAAGAGGAGGCCAAGAGGGACCACAGGTTGAGCAGATGCCATCATACCGAGCAGGCGCATCACGGACAGCGCCGTAACCGTCCTGCCAGGACGGAACCTCCTGAGCGCGTTGAGAATATCCTCTCGCCGTCGCTCTGAGAGGGTTGCCCTCATGGGCCTTGAGCTTGGAACCAAGCCCAAGTACTCCACCTGTTGACTGGGAAGAGGAGTACTCTTCTCCCAGTTTACAGCAAAACCTAGACTTGTGAGGAATTCCACCACCAGCCTGGTATGAGACCATGGCGATCTCCTCTGACTGGCTGAGGAGCAGAATGTAGTCGAGGTAGAATAGAATTCGTATCCCCTGACGACGCAGAGGTCCCAGCGCGGTCTCCACGCACTTGGTGAATGTGCGAGGGGCCAGAGAGTAGCCGAACGGCAGCCTCTGGTATTCGTACGCTACGCCCTGAAAGAGGAAGCGAAGGAATTTCATGTGAGGAGGGAAGATCGGGATGTGAAAGTACGCATCCTTCAGGTCTATGGAGGTGAACCAGTCTCCCACTCTGACAGCGCCTAGCAGGTGTTTGACGGTCAACCTTCTGAACCGTCTCGCCACAATCAGCCGATTGAACGCGGACAGGTCCAGAATAGGCCTGACACCTCCCGATTTCTTGGGCACCAGAAAATACCGGGAGTAAATGCCACACATCGCGTCCTCCCTTGGGACCACGACGATGGCCTGCTTTGCCAACAGAGATTGGATCTCGTCGGCCAGAGCTGTCACCGCTGCGGACCCTGACAAAAGGGTCTGTACCAAACCCAAAAACGGAGGGTGGGGTTGTGCAAACTGCAACACAAGCCCCCGCCTCAGCGTTCTCTCCATCCACCTTGACATATGGCACTGCTGTAGCCATACGTGATGATAATCCCATAGCGCACCCGCCGCCAACTGGCGCTGGTCCGCCAGGAACCGTAGATAGGAGGCCCGGTCCCACCCGCTGTGTGTTGCCAACCCTGGACTCGCCAACCGCGTGAGCAGGGTGTCTCGTGGAGCTGGGATATCGCACCCTGACTCTACCAATGAGGCAATCGCACCCAAGGGGGGACCCCGACAGAAAGGGCCGGTCTGATACGGGGGGAGCGGCCATCACCCTTGGTGACATAAGCTCCCCCACTGAGCATCTTCCCAGCGTGGACTGCTGAGGATAGCCTGCTCTGCAGCTGGACATGCAAGGCGTGTGGTCCCCACACTGCCCGATAGGGTGGGTCCCTACACACCGTAGCCCTGTAGTGATATTACTACCACCCAAACCACGCGTGCCTGACTGACCACCGCCGGTCTTCCGGTCGGGGGAGGCACTAACGTGATACCCGGCCTGGCGAGGGCGGGGCTGGGGCAACTCACGCTGTGACCTCCTGGGCCTCAAGTTCCCCCACTGACAACCTTTTTCGTCGACAGACACAACACCAGGCTCACCAAACACAGACGCAGAACGTGTGGTGTGGGAGCCGCTTGACAGCACAGCATTCTCAGAGGCAGACCCAGGCCTAGCTAGCAACTGGGTGTCAGCCCCTGTCCCCATGAGAAGCGAAACGTGGGGCCGCTTGCGCTTCACTGAAGGCATGCGGCCCGCAGCCAAAGGGAACAAATCAGAGCCCTGTGTCCCGTAACGTAGCGGGGGGGAGTAACCGGAGAGCGTGCTAGACACAGCTAGACGGCGACGTTTTTTTAGGGCGTGCTCATCTAATGTAGCCGATCCCTCGGCCGCCGAGGCTGTCGGCCTTGTGATCACCTGTTTTCTTTGTGCCCAGGGTATCTGAGGCGGGGGAAACATGGCCGACGGTCGGGGGCCTCGCCGCAGCCGCTAGCGAGGCCGTGCTCTCACCTCTGGCTGCGCGGTGTGGGGCCCAGGTCAAATACCGCCCGTGCCCCTGCGGACAGACCAAAAAGTCCCTCTGCGGAGAGGGGAGCCCTGAGGAGGGGAAGTCTTCTCTCCTCCTCAAGGGGAGACTGTTCCAACCAAAGATGCCTGTGAACAAGTGTTGACAGTATCCTAGCCCTCCCTGCGTTTATAGCTTGCGGCTGGGTCAAAAGCTATATAACCTCAAAAACATGCCAGATGTTTTTGACGTCGGCTGGCCCTAAGGCCCCACCACCCGACACCATTGTGGAAAGAAAAGCAGCCAAATGAGCAATGTTATTGGTTGCTGCTAAATTCTGTCCTGCGGAGGTATAAGCTTCATCAGCCCACTCAGCCACCTGCCGGGCCGACTCGCCCTCTGGCGTCGGCTTCCGGGTGGGATACCGTTCAACCATGGCAGGGCAAAGGACCGATGCTACCTGGCCCTCTAAGCACGGCACACCTGCTTTGTGCCCCATCCACCCGTATAAAGGGTAAATAAGCCTCAGCAAAACCCCCCACATTAGACACCGATTGACCTTCAGCAATGAAACGGTTAAGAGGAGGGAAGAGTGGTGACAACCCTGTCGGGGCACATGGGGAACGGCGTCCCAACATTGTAGCATTAGCATTAGCTGCGTGCTCTAGGATATCTGGAAAAACACCCAAATGAGAGTCATGACGACCATGTTTTCCCAAATATCCCGCCCCCCCGCGTCAATACATCACTCGGTTGTCTCACGAGAAAACGAGCAGTATTACCCATGCTAGTATCAATGCCTGATAGCGCAGGCCCTACCTGTGCACGACTTAGCTCGACTGCTAACCGTCGCGCGACGTCCCTCGGTCCGCTGTCACGAGACGAGGAAAACCCAGGACAGGACCGCTGCGCTGTTAGGATGTGCCGAGAAGGTTCCGGGGGCTGGTGAACTTCTGGCGAATACCCAACATTGTGTAATTTCTCCCTACGTTTCATAACAACCAGTTCACAAAGTGCACTGCTACTTCCGCCTTGGAAACGAAATGAGTAAGGGGGAGCGTGACCATTTCCGGCGTCATATAGGGAGACGCATGGGAGTGGCTTGGTCACGTGCAAGTGGGTGCATTTGTTTGTTTCGCGTGCACGCTAGGTGCATGGAGATAAGAGGTTATCTCATTGGCAGAGCGAGACGCGATAGCCAAGTATGATATATAACCATGCATTCACATAGGAAACAGGAAACCATGCATTCACATAGGCAATGACACACATCAAACGCGGAGGAGAAGAGGTGGTTTAGAGTGACAAGGCAAGTGGCGGTGGTGGAACTCTGGGACCTGCAGTTTGAAAACACAGTCCAGTCATCACGCGTGTTGCCTAATGCGCCAAACAGATAATCTTCAGGATTAACAATTTAAAGAAAGGTTGCATAGACCTGTGTCAATGAAATTGTATTGCTAGGGAACAGCTTGGGCCCAGGTCTGTTTCCTGTCAGGTATTGACAGTGTTGGGACTAACGCGTTACAAAGTAACACCGTTACTTTTGGCAGTAACTAGTACTCTGCATTACTTTTTTAATTCAGTAACTCCGTTACCGTTACTAAATGGTTCGTTACTGCGTTATTTGTATGTAGGTTGGTAGCAAGCGATAGCGATCAGTCCTGACTCCTGTGTGCGGAGAGTGCAGGAGACACGTTGTGGGCGTGTTTGTTTACACACTGCTACTACACTCGCGTCGCCAATAAACAATAGTATCAAGACATTGCATCGGTCTGAGAGAAGAATCAAGCATCGGAAATACATTTGGACTGCAGTATTCTGTTGTGGATGGTTAAAACCTTTGTTTACATATTGTGGTGTGGATTAAAACGTTCGTTTCTGGACCCGTTTTCTGCCTGGCTGAAATCAAGCTGGCAGGCTCGTTCAGAAGTTGAACACAGCTACAACCTCCACCACAAGTCTCTGTAAGTAAGCTAGCCAATGGCTAATGCATCCTTACACTACTGGCAAGTATTTTCATATCTTAACCAACGTTGCAACTTGCAAGGCGCTTATAATGAAACGTTCCAACAGCGACATCAAGGCCATTCATTCAACCTAGCGTGCACTTATTTTCAACCTAGAACCTAAGCTATCTCTCTCTCTCTCTCTCTCTCTCTCTCTCTCTCTCTCTCTCTCTCTCTCTCTCTCTCTCTCTCTCTCTCTCTCTCTCTCTCTCTCATTCTCATTCTCATTGATTATGTTACCAGGAAGGGGGCTCAGAGCCATCTCTCAATATTCTTCATCAAACCAGACCTCATACAGGCAACCACGTATGTGTGTATGTATTTGTGTTGTGTGTGTGCATTCAGAAAGAGAGGGAGAGATTGAGAGAGAGAGGGAGGGAGGGAGGGAGGGAGGGAGGGAGGGAGGGAGGGAGGGAGGGAGGGAGGGAGAAAGAGAGAGTGGGAGAGAACGAGAGACCGCAAGTAAGATATTGCAGAGAGATAGAGAAAAAATGCTCTACACTTCAAGCCCAGATTAAATCTAAAGTTGCAATGCGTGCATGCTTGTGTGAGAGAGAGAGGGAGGGAGGGAGGGAGGGAGGGAGGGAGGGAGGGAGGGAGGGAGGGAGGGAGGGAGGGAGGGGTGGGTGGGGAGTGAGGAAGAAAGGGGGAGAATGAGAGACAGAGAGCAAGAGAGAGAGAGATTAGTGGAAACTGTCAAAATTATGAACAGATGTTGACTGTAAGAATCTGTAAGGGCATTAATGGGAGCAATATTTTTTTTTAAAGTAACTATATATATAACATTACTTTTGGGTGTAAGTAACTAGTAAAGTAACTAAGTTACTTTTGAAATGAAGTAACTAGTAAAGTAACTGCGTTACTATTTTTCAGTAACTAGCACAACACTGGGTATTGATGTTAGTGTAGCAGCCTGAAAATATTGTATATTATTCAGAACTGCTGACTTGCCTTTTTATCTCCCCTCTCTGCACCAAGACATTCTAATTAGTTTTATTGATACTCGTACGAACAATGACACAAGCGCCTCCTTCTTCTATCGCTGGAATATGGATAATAAACGGCATTACTGGATTCTGTTCTGCAGTCCTTTTCCCTGTGGAGCTAGTGGGCGACCAGCAGGGGGCGGTGGCAGGCAGAGAGTGTCGGGGAGAGATGGAAGGAGATATATGGGAGCGGAAGGAGAGAGACGTCCTCTTCGGCAGTGAACTTGAACACGAACAGTCTCAACGGACGGGTGCTCGCGAGAGCACTGTTGCAGAAGTTATGTTGGAGGGCCCCGTGGGATAGCGACGGGTGATAGGAAGTACTGGCTAGTTGACGCGATATCCTAGAAGTACCAGCGATAGTGTGTGAGCAAACAGTGCAGAGCCAAGCACTAACAATCGGGTTATAATAGTTACTGTGTGCGGTATAAGTAACGTCCGGCTAACAACATATCAAAGTCCTTAACAATCGAGTTATAGTAGTTACTGTGACGGTATAGAGTGCGAGCCCCGAGACGCGCGTTGAACCTACAACCAGTCTGCTCCGGCTGCCTGCAATCAGTCTGCCCCGGTTACCTGCGACCAGATCTGCACCCGGCTGCCTGCAGCCTACGGGAGTTCGTCCCGTCCAGCAGGGGTCGTCATCGCCCAGCACACTCTCCCAGCCGGCGCTGCCTTTCTGCCCCAGCTCCGCCTGCTAGTGTCCTCGCCGAGAGTGCTCGACGCCATCTTGCCTCCCGGACAACAGTGGCGCGGCGAAGCGGCCATTTTAGATGAGTATAAACGAGCGTCTATGCTCCGGAGTCTTACACCGTACACAGTGTGGTGCAGCCCGCGGGCGAAGTTAACGTTGCTAACTACAGTTCATAAGGGGAACCCCAGACAATATATGCCGGCATTAGAATAGGACTTTTGCAGGGTATTAGTGGGCCCACACTTTTGTTTTCTTTCCTTTCCTTTAAGTGTGATAACATGTGTGTTTAATAATATTTTCCCATTCAATTAACCCTTTCCCTGTGGGGGAAAGTTACAGACCTGGTGCATTATAATTAAAGCCTTTTGAGGTATTATTCTGGCCGTATAATTAAAGCCTTTTGAGGTATTATACAGGGTGAAGACCCAGACGTGGGTGATGAGTCAAACACAGTGAAGTATATTATCCCTGATATTAACCCAGAGGTGGGTGTATAATACACGTGTTCATGAGGTATTGAGTTACACACAGGAGATATAGTAGGACTTCAGTCCATTCGACCACTCCTATTAAATAATTGTAACTGAACAGTACAATTAATATAAAGACTTCAATGGGGTTCTGTGTGCGTGTCCATTCCTGTGCCCAGTATTAACTCTTTTGGTGTGGGTAACGTTAATATAATTAACCCTTTCCTATTCCACCTTTCCCTCTTCATTGTAAGGTTCCTAGGGTCATTGAGGGAGGGTACTGCTTGCGGGGGGAACTCAGAGTATTTAATTACAATTCAGTCACAAGGTGTGGGAGGGTTTAAGGAGCAACTGGGGGGAGTGGGAGCGTGTTGGGGAGTACTGCTGACCGCCCTGCTGCAGGGGAGGAAGACCAGAGTACCAGACCAGGTTGGTAAATCCAGGGCCCCATCCACTCACACTACCAGCCTCCAGTCGACGCCCCAGGCCCAAAGATGAGGGTGCAGTCAGACAGAGTTCTACTGTGTCCAGCTACCTCGTGACTGCCAGCAACCGTTCCCACGAAGCAGGGATAATCCACCCTGCTACATTAGCAAACACTGCAACATGAAATAAACATGGTCCCATTTATGTTTGGACATTGCTTCAACATCTAAGATTAAACAATATGTTTCTGGACAAGTTTAAGTGAACAAAAAACCTCTAAAAAAAGTCTATCCCAAGGATTGATTTGTTTGGTCTGATAAGATTGACCCTCTACACAGCTGGTGTGGATCAACACGCTGGTATTGATCAGAGCCTCTGAGCTCATCTGGCTATGTCTGAAACTAGTAGTGCTACAGCTAGCTATGTTTACTAGCCATATCTGAAAATAAGCAGTGTTTATTAGTGCTACTATTACGATCTGGCTGACTGGAGACGAGGAACTACACGTTTTGTGGACCAGTTGTGTGTTCATGTGCGTTTAATCAGATTCAGACTGATTTGTGACTTGCCCTTCACTCAGTCCTAACAGAGGCTCTGAGTATCTGAAGGTGTGATTTTAGCTGATTGACCTGAACACACGCACGCACGCACGTACACACACACACACACACACACACACACACACACACACACACACACACACACACACACACACACACACACACACATACACACACACACACACACCTTCACACACACACACACACACACACACACACACACACACACACACACACACACACACACACACACACACACGCACGTGTGGTAGTTTCCCAAGCAAAATGTATATACATGTACAGGAGCGGGCGTCCGCCAGGCATCATTGGTAAGCACTACAACATACATTCCTAGCCCACGAAGGTCGCCGCTCTTCTCCTGCAGAGGGGGAGGGTAGGTGGTATAATTTGGGTTAGCACATAGGATACACCAACAGACTTCTGTCTCACTTCCCCAGGCCGAAACTCAACTACAATAGAATAATAGACATGGCTTGTTGACCAACTACACTTACACAAAAGAATGGGCCGCAGACACCCCACCCTGATATTTACAGAAGACTTTTGGGGCTGGCGGAGACAATGGGGGTTGACACCAGACCCTTAAACCTTATCTTTATTACTTCCCCCAACAGAAACTGCCAACTGCAGCTGTTAAACGTACAATTGAGTAAGACGGTACCTCCAGCAAAAACATACCTTATAAGGCTCTTCCGGGACATGTCTATTCAAAAAGACAGTTACCTAGTGTCAGCCAATCAAACGTGTCGGTAGGCTAAAAACGGTCACGAACACTGGTTCTCCAATTGGAGGCTCTCTTGCTCATAGAAAGGTCCGCCCTTCATGACGTAAAGTCTGGGGTAGTCTAGGGGGAGGAGTTTAGTCTTTAAAGTAAGCGGTTCAGATTGAGAGAGACAGAATCACAACAACAACACGGAGCAACACACTCTACATTCTTCCCCTACTGGACCAGCAGGACCGGCGACGCATTGAGACGAATACCATCCAACCATCGAAGAAGGAGCCGAGAAGAGATAGATGCTTTTTTAGTTAAAGTGAACTTTAGTCTGATTTCTGATGACCCTCGGCATAGAGAGTGCATCCATCAGGGATCATTGCATTGTTCTTTCATTCAAAATCTTTTGTTTGTAATTGTCTTTGGATCCCATTAAAAACGGATTCTTACATTAATCTTCTCGATGACTCTTTCTTCAAAACGCCGTCTTTTTGCTGTCGCCTTGTAAACCATTTCCTGGTTTTTTAAAGTACAACAGGGCTTTTAAGGTTTAGACACAACGCAGAGCAGTTTAGGAGATTAGGTTCTGATTACTCAGAACAAGAATAGCCCCGTTGGTGACTTCAAAAGCACACACACGCATGCACGCACACACACACACACACACACACACACACACACACACACACACACACACACACACACACACACACACACACACACACACACACACACACACACACACACACACACACACACACACACACACACACACACAGAGAGAGAGAGAGAGGCTGTGGGGAGCCGGTGGGTCAGTAGCTCTGTCACCTTCACGCCTCAGAGAGACTGATCTAATCAGTCAAATGGACTGACAAACACCCATGCTGTCCATAGCCTTCACACACACACACACACACACACACACACACACACACACACACACACACACACACACACACACACACACACACACACACACACACACACACACACGCACGCACACACACACAATACTTTTCACACTCATGAACTCTGTGACATGTGATGAAGGCCCCAGGACATCTAAACTACACCCCCCCCCCCCACCCCACCCCCATACCCAGCATTACCAACTCCATTATTCCAACAGCACAGGCTCTACATCCATCTACTCTGTTATTGAATATAAAATGATGGGACCCCATGCTATTCCTCTGCTCGCCTGATTTATTGATTGAATGAATGCCTGTTCTCGTGCTGTGGTCAAAACAATACACTTACAATACCGAGGAATCTTCAGCTCTGTGTAGGCATGCATATCATTCAAAAGGAGGATTCTGGTTGAATGGAAGTGATTGGAGGTTAAATTTTCAATTTCTTGTAGATTTCTCATATCTTTATGTATTCTAAATAAATACATTCATAAATTGTTCATACATTCTTCTACATAAATTCTTACAGTAAATGTGGGGACATTTTGCACATTTGCCCAGGAAATAGTGGACATTCTGGGCTGAACCTGTGATTTGTGCACATAAAAGGAGCTGTAATATGAGGTTCGCCTGTTCCCTGGACCTTTAATTCCCTGTCTCCTCACCTCACCAGCCCCCACCCTCGCGTTGTTGATTTATTGCATTCCCTGCCTCGCTCCGTTCCTTTAAGGTACTGTGAGGATTCTGTGTTGATTGGTCCGTGCCGAACACACACTTCTAAGTCAAGTATCAATTACCATCACGCACCTGATGTGTGTTCTAATTAGCGCTCCAGAGGGCTTTAAATAGCTGGACTTCCCCTTCAGTCCTTGTCGGGTCGTTCTTTATTCTCTATTCTGTATCCTTATCTTATCTGTATCTGTATGCTGGTTCGTCTCCGGCGTGAGACGAGGTGCCAGCCATCGCCACCTGTCGCCGTTTGCCTGGAGTGGGACACAGCCGGTGCGCTCTCTAATTCTCTACGGGAGGTTTTCCTGTGTCCCACTCCAGACGTCTAGCTGGCGCGCTACTACTCCAGACGCACATCGCTCCCTATCCTACGGGGGGATGCGCGCTCTTCAAGCCGACGCGCCCCACTCCAGACGTCTAGCTGGCGCGCTACTACTCCAGACGCACATCGCTCCCTATCCTACGGGGGGATGCGCGCTCTTCAAGCCGACGCGCCCCACTCCAGACGTCTAGCTGGCGCGCTACTACTCCAGACGCACATCGCTCCCTATCCTACGGGGGGATGCGCGCTCTTCAAGCCGACGCGCCCCACTCCAGACGTCTAGCTGGCGCGCTACTACTCCAGACGCACATCGCTCCCTACCCTACGGGGGGATGCGCGCTCTTCAAGCCGACGCGCCCCACTCCAGACGTCTAGCTGGCGCGCTACTACTCCAGACGCACATCGCTCCCTATCCTACGGGGGGATGCGCGCTCTTCAAGCCGACGCGCCCCACTCCAGACCCCCGAGCCGGCGCGCTCTCCGAGCCGGCGCGCTCTTCTCCAGACGCGCTCCACTCCAGACCCCCGAGCCGGCGCGCTCTTCTAGCCGGCACGCTACTACTCCAGACGCGCTCCTACCCCAGACGCACTCCACTCCAGACCCCCGAGCCGGCGCGCTCTTCTAGCCGGCGCGCTACTACTCCAGACGCGCTACTACTCCAGACGCGCTCCTACTCCAGACGCGTTCCCACTCCAGACGCGCATCGCTTCCTAATCCTCTACGGGAGGATGCGTCTCTTCGCTTCCAAGGAGGATCTCCTTGCCAGGCCTCCGTCGTCTGAACCCTGCCATCCCTGTAAGCAGCTCTAGCCCTCGCCCTGTCCAAGGCCTTAACCCTGTTTTCTCTGTCCCTGTCTCCAGCCCGCCTCCGCGGGCCTCTGTCCCTGTTCCCCTCTCCAGTGCCCCTGTTCCTGCCCTGTCCAAGGCCTTAACCCTGTTTTCTCTGTCCCTGTCTCCAGCCCGCCTCCCCGGGCCTCTGTCCCTGTTCCCCACTCCAGTGCCCCTGTTCCTGCCCTGTCCTTTGCCCTGGCCCTGTCCTTTAGCCTTAGCCCCTTAGCCTGCTCGCCTCTTAAAGGCACAGTGCCAATTTTCCCTAATTCTTGTTTCCAGTATTTTGTGTTCTCCCTTAAAGGGACAGTGCCGCTTTTTGTTTGTATTCAATAAATGCCCTGTTCTTGGCTTACTCTCATACCTGTCTTGTGTTGTGCGATTGGGGTCGGTTACAAACCATAACAGTACGACCCGACCAGTCGACGACCCCAGCCAGCACAGACAGTGTATGTTGAGTTTGTCCTTGGTTAGCTCCCCTGTTAGCCTGTTAGTCTCCCCTGTTAGCTTCCCTGTTAGCTTCCCTGTTAGCCTGTTAGCTCCCCTGTTAGCCTTTGTTAGTTCCCCTGTTAGTTCCCCTGTTGACTCCCCTGTTAGCTTCCCTGTTAGCTCCCCTGTTTAGCCTGTTAGTCTCCCCTGTTAGCTTCCCTGTTAGCCTCGTTAGCTCCCCTGCAGCTTGCCAGGCCTCTACTACCAGCTTGGCCCCAGTCTGCTAGCTTAGCCCCGGCTGCTAGCACAGCCTCTATGTTAATGCAGCCCTTGCAGCTAGCATAGGCCCTGTAGCTAGCCATGCCCAGGCAGCTAACCCGGTCCCTCTGCTTGGCCTCCACTTTTTGTGTAGCTTTCCCACTGCTAGGACTGCCCCTTCAGCTAGCAAGGTCAGTTTCCCCACTGCTAGGACTGCCCCTTCAGCTAGCAGGGTCAGTTCCCCACAGCTAGGACTGTCCTTCCAGCTAGCTTGTTCTCTCATGCTGGTCCAGCCCTGTCTGCTAGCCTAGCTCCGGCGGCTAGCGCAGCCTCTATGTTAATGTAGCAGTACAGCTAGCATAGGCCCTGTAGCTAGCAGTGCCCTGGCAGCTACCCTGTCCCTCTGCTAGCCCCACTTTTGGTGTAGCTTCCCCGCTAGCATGGCCCAATTTTTGTTTGTTGCCTTGTTTATGTCCCCTGCCCCTCTGTCTGTATTTTTGGGTCGCCCGGTGGCTCCCGTGGAGGGGGGGGGGTACTGTGAGGTTCGTCTGTTCCCTGGACCTTTAATTCCCTGTCTCCTCACCTCACCAGCCCCCACCCTCGCGTTGTTGATTTATTGCATTCCCTGCCTCGCTCCGTTCCTTTAAGGTACTGTGAGGATTCTGTGTTGATTGGTCCGTGCCGAACACACACTTCTAAGTCAAGTATCAATTACCATCACGCACCTGATGTGTGTTCTAATTAGCGCCCCAGAGGGCTTTAAATAGCTGGACTTCCCCTTCAGTCCTTGTCGGGTCGTTCTTTATTCTCTATTCCGTATCCTTATCTTATCTGTATCTGTATGCTGGTTCGTCTCCGGCGTGAGACGAGGTGCCAGCCATCGCCACCTGTCGCCGTTTGCCTGGAGTGGGACACAGCCGGTGCGCTCTCTAATTCTCTACGGGAGGTTTTCCTGTGTCCCACTCCAGACGTCTAGCTGGCGCGCTACTACTCCAGACGCACATCGCTCCCTATCCTACGGGGGGATGCGCGCTCTTCAAGCCGACGCGCCCCACTCCAGACGTCTAGCTGGCGCGCTACTACTCCAGACGCACATCGCTCCCTATCCTACGGGGGGATGCGCGCTCTTCAAGCCGACGCGCCCCACTCCAGACGTCTAGCTGGCGCGCTACTACTCCAGACGCACATCGCTCCCTACCCTACGGGGGGATGCGCGCTCTTCAAGCCGACGCGCCCCACTCCAGACGTCTAGCTGGCGCGCTACTACTCCAGACGCACATCGCTCCCTACCCTACGGGGGGATGCGCGCTCTTCAAGCCGACGCGCCCCACTCCAGACCCCCGAGCCGGCGCGCTCTCCGAGCCGGCGTGCTCTTCTCCAGACGTGCTCCACTCCAGACCCCCGAGCCGGCGCGCTCTTCTAGCCGGCGCGCTACTACTCCAGACGCGTTCCTACCCCAGACGCGCTCCACTCCAGACCCCCGAGCCGGCGCGCTCTTCTAGCCGGCGCGCTACTACTCCAGACGCGCTACTACTCCAGACGCGCTACTACTCCAGACACGCTCCTACTCCAGACGCGTTCCCACTCCAGACGCCCATCGCTTCCTAATCCTCTACGGGAGGATGCGTCTCTTCGCTTCCAAGGAGGATCTCCTTGCCAGGCCTCCGTCGTCTGAACCCTGCCATCCCTGTAAGCAGCTCTAGCCCTCGCCCTGTCCAAGGCCTTAACCCTGTTTTCTCTGTCCCTGTCTCCAGCCCGCCTCCGCGGGCCTCTGTCCCTGTTCCCCTCTCCAGTGCCCCTGTTCCTGCCCTGTCCAAGGCCTTAACCCTGTTTTCTCTGTCCCTGTCTCCAGCCCGCCTCCCCGGGCCTCTGTCCCTGTTCCCCACTCCAGTGCCCCTGTTCCTGCCCTGTCCTTTGCCCTGGCCCTGTCCTTTAGCCTTAGCCCCTTAGCCTGCTCGCCTCTTAAAGGCACAGTGCCAATTTTCCCTAATTCTTGTTTCCAGTATTTTGTGTTCTCCCTTAAAGGGACAGTGCCGCTTTTTGTTTGTATTCAATAAATGCCCTGTTCTTGGCTTACTCTCATACCTGTCTTGTGTTGTGCGATTGGGGTCGGTTACAAACCATAACATGTAAGTGGTATTTTTTTGTTCAGTAACATCGGTCTCCCAGTTCCTCCGCTCTGCAGTAAACAGAAAATAAATATTCTGGTATCCCTTCCCACTTTATCCAATCAGGAGAGAGAACACTAGATTTATATATATTTTTTAATAAAGAATTTTTGGGCAGGC
>NC_140165.1:229370912-229395912 GCF_963971535.1 Notolepis coatsorum
ACTCGCTCTGAAAACGCACACAGCAGGTTCTGGCGACGTGAGACTAGTTTGAGACGACCTACTGTACCCACCAAGCTAACCAACATGCTGGGTTAGCATGGACCCAAGTGAGAATGTAACTACTGTTTATATGAAACCTGGCCTCTCTCTCACTCTCTCTCTCTCTCTCACTCTCTCTAACTCTCTCTCTCTCTCTCTCTCTCTCTCTCGATCTCTCTCTCTCTCTCTCTCTCTCTCTCTCTCTCTCTCTCTCTCTCTGTCATCCACACGCAAATGCAGTTGACGTTATTGGTTCAAGATGATGATGATGATCAGTGCAGTGATATTAGTGCTACAGTGTACACACAAACATGGGCGCCCACACACACTCACACGCACGCTTACGCACACACCCACACCCACACACACACCCACACACACACACACACACACACACACACACACACACACACACACACAACACACACACACACACACACACACACACACACACCCACACACACACACACACACACACACACACACACACACACACACACACACACACACACACACACACACACACACACACATGCACATTCAGTTCACTCGGTTCACCATGATATTAGTTCAGGTAAACTGCAGTGTGCACATGCACACATGTACACCGAAAAGCAAACACACACACAAAGATAGTGTAAACATTACGAGGGCAGCTGTGTCTTTTGTCCAGTAAGATCAGTGGAAAAACTAATCCGCCCCAACAGTAGGAATGTCAGCTGAAGTTACGCCAAGCTAGGGTGTGTTTACAAAGTATTTATAGCTACTGGACACAGACACGCATGCACGCGCACACACACACACACACACACACACACATACACACATGCGCACACACACACACACACACACACACACATACACACACTCTTAGCTGTCCATCGTGTTCGATGATGACGCTTGCTCCAGGGATGGGGGAGCAAGCGTGCAGCATAAATCCTGTCCGCAGATGGCGCAAGGGGAGCCAGACACCAGGGGGATGCCAGCCGCCCACTGGTGTCGTTGTGTTGTGTGCGCCTCTCAGATCTTCGGACTTGGTTGGTTTGGTGTTCCCAACTGTTTCAGCTGATTACCTGCAGCATGTGCTGTTTCTTCCCCAGGCAGTAAGACTCATGAACACATGACACATAACCTGACGGCCAGTAAGGCTCATGAACACATAACCTGATGGCCTGCTGCCCGTCTGCCAGTGGAGGTTTCTCTATGACAACACGTGAAACACAAATTTACTCATAATTCATCATTATTATTAATTTACATATATATATATATATATATATATATATATATATATATATATATATATATATATATATATTTTATATATATATAAACTTTTAATTTTTTTAATTATTATTATTTTATATTTTTTTATTAGAAAAGTTTTCCTCTGTAAAAAAATGCCAGTGAATTTTTTTTTCTTCAAAGAATTGCCAAAATTGACAGCTCTGAGCAGGCCTGCACTGCAGTAATGACTGCAGTAATATTCGTGCAGAATACTTCACAGGTTGACCCAATGTTAAATAAATAATAAATAGCAGCCAATCAAAATAGGCTATTAACTTCATCTAAGCACGGTCTGTGCAGTTAAACTCTTGCCATTGAATGGAGGATTGAATGATTGACAGCCCTTGACATCCAATACACGGAGGTTGAATATGATTGGTCATGCTGGACCTACAAAAGGCCTTTGACCACGGTCAATCACTCCATTCTGATTGACAAGCTAAAAGCAATTGGTTTTGATAGTCTATCAGTGAGCTGGATGCAATCCTACCTTGAGGGGAGGGGAACAGATGGTGGAGGTAAACGGTACCCTATCCCCCCCCCTCACAGTGAGCTGTGGTGTTCCACAAGGAAGCATACTAGGACCGCTACTGTTCCTAATTTATGCAAATGACATGTCGTCAGCCTTGTGACTGCAACTTGTTCCTGTTTGCGGACGACTCAGCCCTGCTGGTCTCTGACAAGAACAAGTTACAGGTTGAAAAAACCCCTCAGCTCGGAACTAGGCAGAATCTGCATATGGCTCGCTGATAACAAACTATCATTACACATGGGCAAAACAGAGTCCATTCTCTTCGGTTCAAATAACAAACTCAGCAAGACCGACGGCTTCTCAGTTACAGTGGGTGACAATATTGTCACAAGGAAAGATGAAATTACCTACCTGGGGTCCATCCTAGAGGCTAATCTCTCCTGTGACAAAATGGCATCCAATGTAATAAAAAAAGTCAACCAACGAACTCGATTCTTGTACCGGATCTCCTCTCTGGTAAACAAGAACACCCTGAAGACTCTGGCAGGAGCACTCATTCAGGGGTACTACGACTATGCTTGCACCTCATGGTACCAAAGCACCTCAAAGGCGCTAAAAACAAAATTACAAACATCTCAAAACAAACTGGTCAGACTACTGCTTGACCTTACTCCTAGAACCCACCTCACCCCTGCCCACTTCGACAACCTAGGATGGCTTAGAGTAGACGACAGAGTACAACAACTTGCAATGGGCCTGGTCTACAAGATACACTACACGACCAAGGTACCCATGTACATGTCAAAATACTTCCCAAAGGTCAGTGAATACCACGATCACAACACCAGAGGGAGCTCCACAAATCATGTCAAACCCAGATTCGGCTCAAATAAGGGACTAAACACGTTTCGCAATTATGCCACATCAATGTGGAACGCCCTACCCAAAGCTGTAAAGGAATGTGGATCACTACCCACTTTCAAAACCTCTCTCAAGGGACACCTACGGGAGACTGCAATTCAACACTGGCCCCTGTAAATATCCTAACCCAATCATTCCAACCCCCTCCAATGTACAGTCAGTTACCTAGTATGGTTTTGTCAATAGTTCAATGTACAATTGTGTTTGTTTGTACAGTGTCTCCTCCCCCCCCCCCCCTCAATGTACAGTGTTACTTGTTTATACAGTATGCCCCCCGCCCCCCCCCCCCCCCCCCCAACCACCTCCAATGTAAATTACCCAGTATGGTTGTCAATATCCCAATGTACCCAACCCCCCCCACCCAACCTCCAATGTACAGTTTCTACGTCAAATGTATATACTCCCTTTTCTTGACTCCTTCTGTATCACGAACAGTACTGTATTTGCAAATCTGGTATGTCATAAATGTATAGATGTAGCAGTACTGACTATCTGTATGTCATGTATGTCATATATGTCTATATGAATTGAAAATGGGGGACCCTGATGGAAACAAGACAAACGTCTTTCTCAGGTCTGCATCCCCTTAACAATTGTATGTATTGAGCCGTACTGTATTGTACCCATTCTGCAATCTGTTAAATAAAGTTTTCATTCATTCATTCATTCATTGGCAGCCTTGCAAATCCAATCAGAGATTGCTGCATTGCAAAGTCAAAACGGGTCCAGCTGCAGGTACGGAGGATAGGTTTAGCTCGGGCCTCAAGTTTCTCAAGTTTCTTTATTAGTTGTCATACAGAAGTACAGAATACTTTTATACAAAATGTAACATAAAGAAGCATTTTGTATAAAAGTATTCTGTACTTCTGTATGACAACTAATAAAGAAACTTGAGAAACTTGAGATTGGCCCGAGCTAAACCTATCCTCCGGACCTACATCTGGACCCGTTTTGACTATGTGAAAGAGCAAGCTAGTACTAGTTTAGTTGTTGTTTAGTAGTTAGTAAGCTGTACAGCTATAACAAGTCAAGTCAGGCTAAATTAAACTTTGCGCCAACATTAGGACCGAAGTATAAACCAGCAACTGAGCAACATGAAGAAGTGGACTTATGCATCTGGATCAGAAAAAACGTTGTGGATGAAAAAGTAAGTAGGCTACAGTGTTTGTAAAAGCTTGTATGCTAACAGTAGCTAGCCAGCTTAGCCTACATCACAATGATAATCACCAAGCTAACTTACTGTACACACTGTAGGGCTGGGCAATTAATCGAAACAGAATCGCGATATCGATTCATAGACCTATGCAATCTCATTTCTAAGTTATGACGTTTTTTTTTTTTTTTTACTTTTTAAATTATTTTATCTGGGTTGAACATGATTTGTGGAACTCCCTCTGGTGTTGTGGTCATGGTATTCACTTACCTTTGGGAAGTATTTCGACATGCACATGGGTATCTTAGTGGTGTAGTGTATCTTGTAGACCAGGCCCATTGCAAGTTGCTGTACTCTGTCGTCTACTCTAAGCCATCCTAGGTTGTCAAAGTGGACAGGGGTGAGGTGGGTTTTAGGAGTAAGGTCAAGCAGTAGTCTGACCAGTTTGTTTTGTGATGTTTGTAATCTTGTTTTTAGTGCCTTTGAGGTGCTTTGGTACCATGAGGTGCAAGCATAGTCGTAGTACCCTTGAATGAGTGCTCCTGTTAGAGTCTTCAAGGTATTCTTGTTTACCAGAGAGGAGATCCGGTACAGGAATCTAGTTCGTTGGTTGACTTAGTTTTATTACATTGGATCCCATTTTGTCACAGGAAAGATTTGCCTCTATAGGATGGAACCCAGGTAGGTAATTTCATCTTTCCTTTTAAGATAAGATAAGATATTCCTTTATTGATCCCCTTGGGGAAATTCAGGCATCATAGCAGCATGGGGGAAGGGGGGGGGGGTACAGGTAGTGAAAACAACACAAGCAGTGTAAACAAATAGGTCAATATAATTTACTATCTAACTAACTGAAATATACATTATTCATTATTCACAGTATCACAGTATCCACATAAGGTGCAGTATGCATAAGGTAGTGTTATTGTCCTACTTGGGTTCCTATTAGTTCTAGGTCGATGTCTGGCAGCAGTCGCTGCCCACTGTTGTGGAGCCTGATGGCCACTGGCATGAAGGACTGTCCGAGGCGGTTAGTTGAGTGTCGGGGGGGGTATGAGTCTGTGGCTTCCTTGTCACCTGCACCTAATATGTTTTGATCTAATCAGGTGCGCTGTCACCTAAAATGTTTTGATCTGATCATGTGCGCTGTCACCTAATATGTTTTGATCTGGTCAGGTGCGCTGTCACCTAATATGATTTCATCTGGTCAGGTGCACTGTCACCTAATATGATTTCATCTGGTCAGGTGCGCTGTCACCTAATATGTTTTCATCTGGTCAGGTCCGCTGTCACCTAATGTTAATATGTTTTCATCTGTGTCCACTGACCACTGACACACAGTGGGGGATGTTTTAAAAATATTATTTAATATATAATATAATATAATATAATAATTTGTGCTTCACCTAAAAATTTGGTCAGCAGCCTCCACTGCCGTCTGCCCACTACCCACTCACTGTACTGAGTCACAATACTGTGATTATTGTACCACAAATAGGTTCTGTCGCCTCACAGCTAGAAGGTCCTGGGTTCGATTCCCACTTGGGGACCAGGTTGCCGCGTTGCCAGGTACCCAGGTGGGGTATCTCCCGGGCCTTTCTGTGTGGAGTTTGCATGTTCTCCCCGTGCTCGCAAGGGTTTCCCCTCCCGATAAGATAAACCCAATGGAAAAACATGCAGAACACATCGCTAACACTGTCGTGTCCCTGACGAAGACGGACAGGAGCACTTGGATTGGTCCCCGGGCGCGGCCCATGTCTGTTCCCGGCTGCCCTTGGGGGGAAGGACGACGGGATGGGAAAAGTGCAGAGAGACATTTCATCGGCTGCATGTGTGTGTGTGTGGGTCGCCCATCTCGCATGTGTGTGTGTTAATCTGCATGACAATTAAAGACTTCTTCTTCTAGTGCTATTGTATCCTTGTTCTGCTGCTACTCTGCACTTGTAATTGCCACATCGACACTGTGATTATTGTATTATAAATGAGAGCTATTTTATTGTAGTTTATGCTGCTATTTCCATGCTATTTCTATTGTGTGTTTGTTGTCCTACTTTATTGATACCAGTGCTACAAGGCAGCGGAGACAAGACACATTTCTCCTAACTATATGCTGTAAAGTATGGATGACGTTGTGGCGATGAGAAAGTAGCGAGCCAGAGACGTAGTTCGAGTTGAGGTACTTTACTTATCACTGCACATAGCATTTACAATAACAACAAACATAACCCGGAACCGGAAGTGGTATTACCTTTCCCCTAAACAGTAAAACCCCGCTCTTAAAGGCACCAGCCCACCTTGGTGAATGTCTCTTAATATAGGTCACCACACAGGCCCCCCCAGAATTCACCAAAACTAAAACTGCAGTTTACAGTTTTACGTTGTTACTTAAACATCAGGACCTGGTTTTTCTCAAAGTCCAATGGAAGCTGAGACCTATTGACAACTGCCAACGTTTTACTGTTGATGATTTGATTTGTTATGTTTTCTTCTGTGACGTGAGGTCATGTTGTATCTGGAACTGTACTCTCGATGGGACAAACCAGGTTATGATACATACTGTACATACAAATACATAAACAAAGAGAGTTTTGATTGATTGATTGATTGAAAACTTTATTAACAGATTGCAGAATGGGTACAGTACAGCAGTGGCGGCTGGCCGATAGTGGGCGCTAGAGCGCCGCCCTCCCTGGTTAAAAGAAGAAGAAGAAAGAATTATTTGCATGAGGAGGAAGCAGCCTATTCATCCCGCAGCCGAGCCGGCGCCTAGTCCCCTCCACTCCGTTTTCATGAGCGCTCATTTCTGCTCCGCCGTAATTGCGCAACTCACAGGGCAAAATGCAAATACGTATAAATAAATACATACGTACAACATAGCGCTGTCAAATACGATACCAGAGGGCGCTTGCTCGAGTGCCCGATGCAGTCACTATTGGCTGAGAGTGGCACGTGACATCGCGTCCCCAGACGTTGTGCTCTGGGCTTTGGCTCTGCAGAAGCTATTCGAGGGGCTACTAGGAAATAGTTGTCGGAAATTGATAATAATCACAAGATACTGTACATTCAGACAGTGTTGGATCTAACTAAATAGATTTATATGGACACTTTTATGGAAAGTTCAAGCCTGGAGTCTGGACCACAAAGCTTCTCGAACTAGGGTAGGCTATACTCTGTCTTAGCTGGTTCGACAACAAACAACAACACGCTATAATGGCTAGCTGGATGCAGTCTGGACAGTGGATATATACATCAACAGTCTGGACAGTGGACATATACATCAACAGCCTGGACATATCAAGCCCTCCTGGGCCCCGTTCCCCGTACCTGGATAACTGAGTTAGCCGGATAACTTTCGGTTAAGTCTGACTTAAGCCGGACTTTCCCGTTCCCGTACCTGGATTGTCCAAATCACCATGACAACAGATCCAAAAGTTTGAGCCTGGTCGAGAGCAGGGTTAAGTTCAAGTTAGCCGGATGAAGCACAGCCACGCCCCCGCAAAGAAGTGACAGCTCTTTCCTGAAATTATTCCCACAGTCTAGGATCTGCTTTATACCATTCTGAATTACGTTTTTGTGCTCCATTCTTCCAGAGGGGGCTTTTGAAATGTAAAATAGACCCAAAATGCTGATACTAAATTCACTTTGTCCTAAATAATGCACGTTATATATACCGTGGCGCTCGCTCTGTGCGATGTACACATTATGTGGTTATTTTAACAACGCGCAGCATTGCAAATGTGAATCCCGCGGGGATATTTTTAATGATTGAAACCTATCGCTCGTTTGGCTCTGATTCCTTTCATATTCTCCGCTGTGGATGTTTAATGGAGCGCCTGGATTGTGTTTCATTCAAGCATAAAATTGAAGTGTCTATGCGTGGATTGTGGATCTTGTCTCGTTCATTAATGTATAAACAATGAATTTATCCCATCTGGCACAGTGGTGCAGCGGTAGTGCTCAATCCTGGCAACCCAGCGACTGGTGTTCGAAACCCCGTGTTTCCAATATAATTTTTTGGAATATAATATTAATGATTATACGCCAAAGTAGCCTAGTTTTAAGTTAAAATATTATAAATCTACATGCATTGAGGATGTCATTCTTTATATAGCTCTCAACGTGCACCAAATTGAATTATTCCTACATCGCAAAAAGAAGGGAAAGACTAGGTTTCGAACCCCGGTCGTCTGCGTGAAAGTCAAAAGAAGAACCCGTTACACCACAGTGGAGATAAGTAAAAGATCGACCATACATCAATCAATGGGAAGAGAGCCGTATCGTTATTTTGTATAACAGTTTAACTAATTATTTTCGCTAGCAAGATCTCATTTGATTATTCAATCCAGCAGGCAAGTTTAACGAAATATAATCTGATTGATTGAGGTAATGAGGGACTTAAAATTAGCCTATAGATAACGCATTTAACTTGTCGGCGAGGCGATTGAGCCGTACTGCAATATGTTAATAAAGTTTTAAATCAATTAATCAATCAATGCCGCTAGAGAATCAGGATCTCTGCTATCGATACGTGCTGGCTTTTCAACTGGAGCGGCCGCGCGCACTTATCCTGGGTCTCAAGTCTGGCTTGAGTTAACGAGACTGAATCCACCTTCGAGGAACAGGAAAATCCCGGCTTCAAACATCGGGTTAACTGAATCTGGATAATGACATCTTGATCGACTTAGTTGAACCAGGTACGGGGAACGGGGCCCAGGACCGCGTTTAAACTAAACAAAGTGAGTTGCGGTCTCTCTCTCTCTCTCTCTCTCTCTCTCTCTCTCTCTCTCTCTCTCTCTCTCTCTCTCTCTCTCGCTCTCTCTCGCTCGCTCTCTCTCTCTCGCTCTCTCTATGCTGTGTTGTTCTTGAACTAACTCATTAATTTCGTCGCGGGTGGATCATAATCAACCAGACAATGAATGGTAACTTGTTTAAAATGACAAGATATACATATGTGTTCATTATTGTATTGATCAGAGAGAGAGTGGAGTTTCTTTTGGATTTAAAATAAGTGGATTATGGCTTGTTCAATATCATCTATGTTTAAATGAATGAATGAATGAAAACTTCATTTAACAGATTGCAGAATGGGTACAATACAGTACGGCTCAATACATACAATTGTTAAGGGGATGCAGACCAGAGAAAGACGTTTGTCTTGTTTACATCAGGGTCCCCCATTTTCGATTCATATCGATAGTTTAATAGCTAGCCTTGGCTCGTTTAACAATATGCAAAATATGTGTACAGCCCTGTACTCATACTGAAGTTATTCTTGGAATATACTACACATACTAGGTCTGATTGTGTAACGAATCGATTCCGCGTCGCGCTGTGTGTGAGTGAGAGAGAGAGAGAGAAAGAGAGAGAAGGAGAGATAGAGGGGGATACTAATTAATTCCGCCCCCCCCCCCCGTGAAGAATTCACCAGCCGCCACTGCAGTACAGTACAGCTCAATACATACAATTGTTAAGGGGATGCAGACCAGAGAAAGACTTTCGTCTTGTTTACATCAGGGTCCCCCATTTTCAATTCATCATAACATATATGACATACACAACATACAGATAGACAGTACTGCTACATCTATACATTTATGACATACCAGATTTGCAAATACAGTGCTGTTTGTGATACAAAAAGAGTCCAGAAAAGAGAGTATACATTTGACGTAGAAACTGTACATTGGAGGAGGTTGGGTAGGTGGGGTGGGGTTGGGTGGGTGGGGGGGGGGACTGTACATTAGAGGTGGTTGGGTGGGTGGGGTGGGGGGGGGGGTAAGAGGGGTGGGTGGGTGGGGGACACTGTACAAGCAAAACTGTACATTGGAATATTGACAAAACCATACTTGGTAATTTACTGTACATTGGAGGGGGTTGGGTTAGGACATTTACAGGGGCCAGTTTCGAATTGCAGTCTCCCGTAGGTGTTCTTTGAGAGTGGTTTTGAAAGTGGGTAGTGATTCACATTCCTTTACAGCTTTGGGTACGCGAGAGAGAGATAGAGAAGAGAGAGATAGAGAGAGAGAAAGAGAGAGAGAGAGAGAGAGAGAGAGAGAGAGAGAGAGAGAGAGAGAGAGAGAGAGAGAGAGAGAGAGAGAGAGAGAGAGAGAGAGAGAGAGGGGGAGAGGGAAAGAGAGAGAGGGGGAGAGAGAGGGAAAGAGAGAGGGAGAGAGGGAAAGAGCGAGAGAGAGAGGGAGAGGAAGAGAGAGGGAAAGAGAGAGGGAGAGAGGGAAAGAGCTAGAGAGAGAGGGAGAGAGAGAAGTGAGCGGTGATGATATCAGTGGTGATTTGTCATTGTGGAAGTGATTGGAGAGCAGTCTAACTGCTGCGTGCCAAGCGACCGACCCACTCCATCATGCTCACTCTGGGCTTGGCGCTGCACGAGGTGGAAGTCATAACTCACTGCAACTCGTGTAACTCAACGGCTCCCAAACGTTGTCTATGTTAGGACTCCTAGCCTGACCTATAGGTGTCGGCTATTATAGGCGGCTTCAACTTGACAACATCAACATTCTTAATGGACCCAACTTTATTTCCTGTTGTGGTGTTCGATGATATCAATAGCTGACAGGAAATAAACTAGGATCCAGGGGTGTAAAGTACTTGAGTACTGTTTTGGGGGATTTGTAATTTACTCAAGTATTATTAGGTTTATATACTTTGTACTTTTACTCCATTACATTTCAGAGAAAAAAAACATACTTTTTACTCCTTACATTTAAAATGCAGACCTACAAAGTACAAAGTACAAATCTCACAGGTCCAACCATTTTAATTAGTATATTTGAATTGTTTATCTGGCCGAACTAACGCTAACGTTATTAATCCTGCGACCGCAGGTAAACAGCCAATCAAATCCCCATCAATGGAAAAATTAACCCGCCCATACCCATGCTGATTGGTCCTTGTGCAAGACTAGCAAGGGGGTCTTTGATTAAACACCTGCTATCAGAAGACAGTCAGATCTGCATTATGCTGTGGTTAAGTAAGGGATAATGTATAGCTACGAGGTCACAAGGAAAGATGAAATTACCTACCTGGGTTCCATCCTAGAGGCTAATCTCTCCTGTGACAAAATGGCATCCAATGTAATAAAAAAAGGCAACCAACGAACTCGATTCTTGTACCGGATCTCCTCTCTGGTAAACAAGAATACCCTGAAGACTCTGGCAGGAGCACTCATTCAAGGGTACTACGACTATGCTTGCACCTCATGGTACCAAAGCACCTCAATTACAAACATCTCAAAACAAACTGGTCAGACTCCTGCTTGACCTTACTCCTAGAACCCACCTCACCCCTGCCCACTTTGACAACCTAGTATGGCTTAGAGTAGACGACGAGTACAGCAACTTGCAATGGGCCTGGTCTACAAGATACACTACACGACCAAGGTACCCATGTACATGTCAAAATACTTCCCAAAGGTCAGTGAATTCCACGATCACAACACCAGAGGGAGCTCCACAAATCATGTTAAACCCAGATTCGGCTCAAACAAGGGACTAAACACGTTTCGCAATTATGCCACATCAATGTAGAACGCCCTACCCAAAGCTGTAAAGGAATGTGAATCACTACCCACTTTCAAAACCACTCTCAAGGGACACCTACGGGAGACTGCAATTCGAAACTGGCCCCTGTAAATGTCCTAACCCAACCCCCTCCAATGTACAGTAATTTACCTAGTATGGTTTTGTCAATATTCCAATGTACAATTTTGCTTGTTTGTACAGTGTCCCCCGCCCCCCAATTTACAGTTTTGCTTGTTTATACAGTGTTCCCCCCCCCCCCAACCACCTCCAATGTAAATTACCCAGTATGGTTGTCAATATCCCAATGTACCCAACCCCCCCCCCCCCCCCCACACAACCCCACCCAACCTCCTCCAATGTACAGTTTCTACGTCAAATGTATATACTCCCTTTTCTTGACTCTTTTTGTATCACAAACAGTACTGTATTTGCAAATCTGGTATGTCATAAATGTATAGATGTAGCAGTACTGTCTATCTGTATGTCATGTATGTCATATATGTCCAGATGAATTGAAAATGGGGGACTCTGATGTAAACAAGACGAAAGTCTTTCTCTGGTCTGCATCCCCTTAACAATTGTGTGTATTGAGCTGTACTGTATTGTACCCATTCTGCAATCTGTTAATAAAATGTTCAATCGATCAATCAATTGTCGCAAAATAATTGACCGACACAGAGTTTAAAATACCCAGGTGCAGCGCAGAGGTGTTTTAAACGTCAGTGAAGGTCAATTATTTTGCGACAATGACTGAGTATAGGCTATACATTATCCCGCTTATTACATGGCTAACTTACTAACAATATACCTAATTCATCGACAAGACGAGATCAAATGCAGACGCAGTTGTTCTGTGGCTCTGTCAGCCCAAATAAAGTGATTATTATTATCGGCAGCCAGCAGGTCTGTGGTCTGATTGCATGACTGAGTGCAGCTGTGCATATGCTGAGCATCACTGATACAGTGTGTGTAGTGGGCTTGATTGGTCCAGCTGCGCACAGCGGTCATTATTGTTCGGCAGAGGTCCGTTATCGAGTAATATCGGACCTCTGACGAGCGCTATTGACCAATCACAAGCAAGCATTTCGGCGAATGTGAAAACGCCATGTACTAATATTGTGATATTATTCAGGGTACTCCAGTATTCTGTCTTTAATATTGTGATATTATTTAGGGTACTCCAGTATTCTGTCTTTAATATTGTGATATTATTCAGGGTACTCCAGTATTCTGTCTTTAATATTGTGATATTATTCAGGATAATCCAGTATGCTGTGGTTAATATTGTGATATTATTCAGGATACACCATTCTGTTTTTAATATTGTGATATTATTCATGCTGTGATGTGAATGCCCTCCATGTTAGTTTACCTTCAATGGAGAAGTGCATTAAATAATTTTAATGCAAAAAAAGTGTCCTCTGTTCTTTCATTTCAGCATTGTCTATCGCAGAACACATTCCATTGTGGGCAGAGTGTATGCTTGGTTTCATTCCAGCCTTGCCTAAACACCAGCTGATGATTTCACTAATTGGCTCACCTCTTCAACTAACTCACCTGGTGCAATGTGTAGTGAAAATGAAAACTTGGCCCACGATGGAATGAGTTTGAGACCTATCCCTTTCAAAAAAAAATTACTTTTACTTTTTAGTACTTAAGTACATTTAAAAGTAGGACTTTTTTACTTTTACTCAAGTGTGTTTTTAGCCAGATACTTTGACTTTTACTTGAGTCAGATTTTGAGACAGTACCCATACTTTCACTTAAGTATAATTTCTGGGTACTTTTTACACCGATCCAAGCTGCTCCCTAACAACGCAATTCCACTGAAATGGGTTATTATTATCCATGCATCCCTCATAGTGCAGAAACAGACTCGGTTTGGCCTACATGTGGTCACAGGATCTTTTAACTCTCTGTACCATTTGCCCGCACGGAACTCAGCCCTTTCCTAGTCTGCCCCGTCTACGTGGAACTTATTAAAGGAACTGAGGCTCCCGAACCTAATTCCCATTGGGGATTTTAAACTTCTTATACGCAATATTGAGAGGGCATCCATGGGGCCTGTTCTTGTTCTTGCTCTTAATTTAATTTATCTAGTTAAGTTACTTGTCTTGTATTTGTCTGGAACTTGTTTTATGTATTGTGTTTGTTTGGTGATCAGGTCGCTCTTGGAAATGAGACTATGTCTCAATGAGATTTTACCTGTATAAATAAAGGTTTGAAATTAAATTAATAGAGTTCTAGAATTCAAGATATATTCTGAAGAAGATGTTACAAAAGAGTTACACCTGAAAGGACTGAATAGGCACATACCCCCCCCCCCCTGATAAATCTGACAAGATAGTTAGGTATGATTTACACCAGAATTGCATAACTCTCGAGGTGCATAGAAAACACTGGAGACTGAAAACTATGATCAAAGCAGCCTATACATGATCTAATTGTGCTGTCGTCAAGAGAATGAAGTCATAGTGAGATTAAGTGATTCCCCTTTTCGCTAGAGAACCCCCCCCCCACACACACACACACACGCACACACGCACGCATGCACACACACACACACACACACACACACACACACACACACACACACACACACACACACACACACACACACACACACACACACACAAACACACACAAGCACATGCTTTGGGAACCACTTTTATTACTCACTGCCTCTATGGTAAAACTCCTATAACTCACTCTCTATGAACCAACTCATCTTATACCGCAGTTTTTGGCAGCACTATTATACCCCAGCATTATAATGAT
Source organism: Notolepis coatsorum (assembly GCF_963971535.1). NCBI lineage: Eukaryota > Metazoa > Chordata > Actinopteri > Aulopiformes > Paralepididae > Notolepis > Notolepis coatsorum. The sequence continues at coordinate 229,385,098 of NC_140165.1, forward strand.
AGGACCCAGTGGAATGGGGCCCGAGAACAGCAGCCAATGAGCAGTGTTGCTTCAACTATAAAGTGCTAAGTCTGAGTCTCCCTTATTTGAGAGATTCTAATTCTATCTGTATATTTCAATCTAATCTTCAACAGGTTGTCATAGAAAAGATAGTTCCAGTTGAAAATGTTCTCCTCACACAACTCAATGCTCAATGAGAATGGGTCACGTGCCTGACATGTATGTTTTTAATACCATTCGAGAATAGAATAGAGCAGACACTCACACTACAAACACATATCAAGGAATCAAGGAGAGCAATAGTGCCATAACAACCACAGATAAACCTTCTTCTTGAAAAGGTCATATCAGTAAGGTAGCTATCTGATTGTTTGGAATGAGAATCATGTAGACCAGTGGTCACCAACCTTTTTAAGCCCAAGATCACTTTTTTTTTGGTGAAGGCAAGATCTACCTATTGAAGCGTTGAGAGAAAAAGACAGCCAAGATTGTACTTTAAACTAAATGACTTTTATTTGCCTGTATTCTAATTACATGCAATGCTTTGGTCCAACATTAAAACGTCAAAGTAGAACTATTATGTACTTTCTCAGTCAGTGCTAAGTGCAGTCATCTTATGCAGCATCACTTTTCACATCAAAACAAAAGTAGAACTGTAATGTGGACTCTCTCATATTATTAACATTGACAAACATATTTACAATTGGCATTTTATAAAGTAGAACTGTAATGTGTACTTTCTCAGTCAGTGCTAAGTGCAGTCAGTGCTAAGTGCAGCATCACTTTTCACATCAGAACAAAAGTAGAACTGTAATGTGGACTCTCATATTATTAACATTGACAAACATTATTTACAATTAGCATTTTATAAAGTAGAACTGTAATGTGTACTTTCTCAGTCAGTGCTAAGTGCAGTCAGTGCTAAGTGCAGTCAGTGCTAAGTGCAGTATCATTTTCACATCAAAACAAAAGTAGAACTGTATGTGTACTTTCTCAGTCAGTGCTAAGTGCAGCATCACTTTTCACATCAAAACAAAGGTAGAACTGTAATGTGGACTCTCAGGGTAAGATCTAAAAAAAATTAAAAAATTAAAAAAACTTTTTTTTTTTTTTTTTTTTTATTTAAAATTTTCATTGACAGATCTACAGGGACAGTCTCAAAGATCGACCAGTCGATCAAGATCGACGGGTTGGTGACCACTGATGTAGACTCAATCCAAGTTCAATGTTGTGGAATAAGCGCATCGTTGAATGGCCAAATATCTTACTGATGTGATCTCACGTGACACAATACATCACTTATTTGACAAAGCTGTTATTTCTACCTCAACCTTTATCTGTTCAATTCCCAGCCATTCTCTCTCTCTTTCTATTATCTCTATTTGTACTCTCTCTCTTTCCTCTCTCCTTTATCTCTCTCTCGTTCTACTCACTATCATTCTCTCTTCTCTTTATCTTTTCTCTCTCTCTTCTTTCTCTATCATTGTATCTCTCTTCTTCTCTCTCTCACTCTTTTCTCTCTCTCTTTCTATTCTCTCTCCTTTCTTTCTCTTATCTCTCTCTGTCTCCCCCCTCTCTCTCTCTCTTATGTAGCACTGAGAATAGTCACATGCTGCACTGAACCGTTGAGAGGCTGGGGGTGGGGATGGGGGGGGGGGGCAGGGGAGTCATTCACAAGAATACCCATATAGAGGGAGAGGAGGAGACGAGAGAGGGGTAGGAACAGGAGCGAAGGAGAAAGAGAGGGAGGAGAGGAGACGGGAGGGGAGAGAGGGATAGGAGGAGCAGGACAAATACAAGAGAAGGAGAGGATATAGAGAGAGCAACAGGCAGGGGAATCCACCTTCATACCAACTTGAGAAACAAGAGAGCCATACGATCATGTGACGTGTCAATCAAAGCATATTGGCTGAAATATAGAAGCCCACCACCACCACCCCAACCCAGTAGCCACCCCCACCCCACTGCTGCACACTTTCACTTGAAGTCTCAGTTGCCTATTCTGCCCCACAAAGGCCAAAAGCAGTAACTCCAGTTACTATAGTTTTCCTTTGTAGGGCAGTACTGATATAGTGATATTAGTGTAAGAGTTGAAAATATTTGAAATGAATAGAGAATGTATTTTTTTCCATAGCATGTCTATTTGATTTCAGATTCGTTTTCTGAACAATGTAATGAATTGGATATCTGACATTGACGTTTGATTGTTCTAGCCTGTTTGCTACTCAACTATCTAAGATAACTTAGATAAGATAAGATAAGATATTCCTTTATTCATCCCCTTGGGGAAATGTGGACGTCATAGCAGCATGGCGGAGGGGGGAGGGGAGGTACATGTATGGGTAGGGTAATAGTATAAAGACGTAAATATAGGCAATATAATTAGATCTGAATATAAAAATATGAGGAAAATATAAACAGTGTAAACAATATAATGAACTCTGAATAATAAGAATATGAGAAAAAAATAAACTGGTGTAATCAAGATGCAGATGAGGTGCTCTATCAGTTATAATAAATACAAATTAAAAATGTGAATCTGAATATATATTATGAGTAAAAGTAAAAGCATACAGTATACACAAGGTACCCTAACTGGCATGTTAGATGGTAAGAGTCAGACACACTTAGTGATCAGTCATTCCTAATAGTTCTCGAGTTCTGCCGCTGTTAGTTGTCCGGCTGCTGGCAGCAGTCCATGCCCACGGTTGTGGAGCCTGATGGCCGCTGGCACAAAGGAAGGAAAGTCTTGTGGCTGAACGTGCTCCTCATGTTGGCTCGCTCCTCATAGAGGGGGTGGGAGGGATTCTGCTATCTGTTAGTAATGCCTGGGAGGAGTTTATTTTGGGGCCCAAGGTAGAAGTCAGAGCGGAGGAAAGGTGGTTACTGTGATGATGATCTGTACCGTTGTTTACACTACTAAAGTTATGAACACAGCAGTTTCCTTGGTGGTTATTCCTGCAGTACAATTCACACCCACAACTAGTACATTAGTACATATACACATTTAGAGGGATACAGATGTAGTTTCATACAGTTGTAGAGGGGTGCAGATATAGTGGTATAGATACACATGTAGAAGGGTACAGATATAGTGGTATAATTAAATACACATGTAGAGTGGTACAGATATAGTGGTACACATGTAGAGGGGTACAGATATAGTGGTATAAATACACATGTACACAGTAAAGAGTAAGAGTAAGAGTACATTTTACTCAAACTGAGTACATTTTACTCAAACTGAGTAACATTTTACTCAGTTTGAGTAGAATTTACTCTGCGAAATTTACTGTGTAGAGGCGTACAGATATAGTGGTCTAAATACACATGTAGAGCGGTAGGCCTACTCTTCTGTACAAAGGCTAACGGCATTAATGGAAGTTACTGCGTTTTGCCTTTGTAGGGCGGTATCGCTCTCCTGAACATTGTCCCAGATTACCCTCCTGCTTTTTCCACAACTTGAATTTCAGACTAATTAACCTCTTTATTATTTTCTCTCTTTTGTTCCTGCTTCCCCTATCTCCCCCAGCCCACCCCGATTGGTTCCCCATATAACGACAACGTCGAGCTAATTAGCTGGGGTGCACGCTGAATCATAGAGTCAGAGTGAGCAGAAAAGCAGAATTTGGATTCGCCGCTCAATGCTACTGAAGACTCCTAGGGCTGAAAAGTACTCGATTACTTCCCAGAACCATTCTGTCACGCTTTCCTTCATGGCCACAGCCCCTATAGAGATGTGTTTTTCTATGTATCTTTTTACATTTGTGTTAATTGCAATAAATCACAGCCTATCATGCAATTAACATAAAAGGTAATGTAAAAAGTCTCAAAAACATGTTTCTTCTACAGTTAACGCCTCTTGGAGGTGTCTTTGACTATACATTATTTGTGCAGAACTTGTCACCAGAGCGCCCTTTTCACGATCGTCTCTACTTCCTCAGAATCGGAGCCGTCTGTGTGACGTGACTTATGATAGTAACTAATCATGGTCACTATTGCCCAGCTGGTCACACCATCATCCAGAAAATGCTATCTGCTAACGTGAAATGCTAACATGAAACTCGTATTATAAATTGATCCATCTAGTGATCTATGCTGAGACTATATGTGTCACCAAATCTCTTAGTTATAACGAAAGGTTATGTAGATAACCTAGTTATATTAGTATTGGCTGATCGTCCCGCTCTGAGCCTTACGAGATACTCTGTGATACATATTGTATCTCCCACGAATAAAAAACACATGCACCCCACCTGTATGGGGCCCCGCCCCTAATGGTGGCCACCACCCATATAACCATGACTCTGGTCATGAAACACCCTTCCTCGCCAAAAACCCGTCCCAGGAAAAGATCCCACAAGAGGGAACTCAGGGCGCGCAGAGCGGGACGCTCAGCCAATACTAATATAACTAGGTTATCTACATAACCTTTCGTTATATTTCGTATTTGCATCGCGTCCCGCTCTGAGCCTTACGAGATAATGGGGAAGAGCGGGCGCGAGACCCGACAGATGTACCCCCTGAGGACCCGTAAGCCCACATCAAGGGGTGCGGGGAGCCCTGTCACCCCATCCTTCCTAACGAAGGGGGGGCGCAGTCAACTCCACCTGAATGCGAACAAGAGGGAGCTAGAACCCCTTGAACACACCGTACAGGCGGAACCACGTGTGACTCAACACACTGTGGCCCATACCCACACACTCCTGCTACCCGACCAAAGGACGGGAAGCAGGAAAGGCCACAGACCCCAGAACCGCCTGGGAGACAGAACCCCCGGTCATGTCCATGAGGTAAAACCTTACAAAGGAGCCCGGGGAGGACCATGAAGCTGCAGCACAGATGGCCTCCACCGAGGCCCCACCCAGGAGAGCGGCAGAGGCAGCCACCCCACGAGTGGAGTGCGCCCTGACGCCCCCAGGGGGATCCTGCCCAGCCAGCGTGTAGCAGAGGGCAACACCCTCGCACAACCAATGGGACAGGCGCTGCTCCGACAGTGCCTTACCAGCACGAGCCCCACCGTAACAGACAAAAAGCTGGTCGGTAACCCTGAAATCCTGAGTACGGCTGAGGTAAATCCCCAAGCACGGACTGGACATGACAGGTGAAGGCCCGCATCTAACTCACTAGTGTGAGGAGGAGGACGAAACGCCTGAACCACAATATCCCGGGAGCGGAAAGAACTCCGGATATTCTTAGGCACGAAAGCAGGATCAGGTCGCAGAGTGACACCGCAATCGGTCCGAAAAGACAGGCACTCTGGACGTACCGAGAGAGCACAGAGCTCACCTACGCGTTTAGCGGAAGTGACAGCCAGAAGGAACGCGGTCCTGAAGGACAGCTGTCCCAACGGCGCCCGCTCGAGCGGCTCAAACGGGGCCAAGGACAACCGACCGAGGACCAATTGAAGATCCCAAGTCGGAGCCAAGGAGCATTGCACCGGCTTAACGCGTCGAGCGCCAAGCAGGAAACGCTTCACAAGAGGGTGGCTGAACAAGACATCCCCTCAAACCCCTCATGATAGGAGGATATAGCTGCTGCATATACCCTCACCGTCGAAGCCGACAGTCTATCAAGGAGAGACTGGAGGTAACTAAGGACAGCATCCAGGGGGCAGGAGACTGAGTCCCGGCCCCCCACCTTACACCACACTTGGAACATACGTCATCTGCCCGCGTAAGCGCGACAGTGGAGGGAGCATGCGCATTCCAGATGGTAACACCATCAGGATCAAGAACCTGCGCCCCTCAACGTACCCGTCCCAACAACTGACCTAACAGATGTATGGGGAAGAATCCCTGGCGGCACGGCATCGGTCCCAGACCCGCCTGGCCATGTCCAGACGCAATCCTCACCCGTCAGGATGAGAGCCGCCCCGCGACAGTACACCTGCACCCACATTCTCCCTGCCGGGGATGTGGGGAGCCCTCAGGCCGCGCAGATGGAGGACGCCCATAGCCAGCCGCCCGCCGCCTGGTGCAGACAGGGGGAGCGTACTCCTCCCTGTCTGTCGATACACGACACTGACGTCGTAACGTCCGTCCTGATCAACACCATTTGTGGACCAGAAGGACCGCTTTCAACACCAACACATTGAACGTAGCGCAGACCGGGCAGCATGGTTTGCCAGCTGCCCCCTACTGCGTTGGCCCGACGCATCACCAGCGAGGGAGGCGTCGGTGAAAACGCAACGTGAGACAGCGCCGTAACCGTCCTAGGACGGAACCTCCCGAGCGTGTTGACAACACGCTCTGAAATGGATGCCCATAGCCCCCCAACCGTTGACTGGGAAGAGGAATACTCTACATCCAGTCTACAGCAACCCCAGGCTGGTAGAGACCTGCCTGGTATGAGACCTGACGATCCACCTTGACCGCGAAGGACCAGAACGTCATCAGGGCAGAACACTCCGTAACCCCGGACGACGCAAAGGCCCCAGTGCGGCCTCCACGCACTTGGTGAAGATGCGGGGAGCCAGAGAAAACCGAACGGCAGCCTCTGGTACTCATACGCTAACCCTGCAAAGGAAGCGTAGGTAAGCCCTAGGATGGAAGATCAGGGATGCGCATACGCATCCTACAGGTCTATGGAGGAGAACCAGACCCCCACCTGACAGTGTTCAACAGGTAGGAGACGATCCAAAAAATGCTGAACCTTCCCATGGGACAGGTCCAGCCTGGGTCTTACACCCCTCCCTCCCGACTTCTCGGGCTGAGAACACCGGGAGGAGAACGCCACGACGATGGCTTGCTTCGTCCACAGAGATTGGATCTCGTTGACCAGAGCTGTCCCTGCTGGAGACCCCGACAACAGGGTCTGTACCAAACCTGAAAACGGGTGGGGTTGTGTAAACACAAGTCCCCGCCTCACCGTTCTCTCCATCTACCTCGACATATGGTACTGCTGTAGTCATATGTGACGACACTCCCAACGCACCCGCCGTCACGTGGCGCAGGTCCGCCAGGAACTGTAGATAGTTGGCCCGGTCCCCCCGCTGTGCGTAGACAACCCCGGAACCGTGCGAGGAGCACGTTCCGTGTCGGAACACCTGACCCTGACACACCCACGAGGCAATCGCACCCAAGGGGGAACCCCGACAGAAAGGGCCGATCTGATACGGGGGGCTTCCGATGAAAAAAGCCCCCCCACTGAACACCCCTCCAGAACATGCTGAAGGAGTTGTTCTGCAGCCGGACATGCAAGGTGTAAGGCCCCCATGGGTTCCTACACACCGTAGCCCTGCAGTGATATTACTACCACCCCAAACCATGTGAGCTGCGACCACTTGCCAATATTTCAGGAGTGGGAGGCACCAACATGATACCTGGCCTGGCGAAGGCGAGGCCGGGGAAGCCCGCACTGTGTGCCTCAAAAGGTTTCGAGCCCCCCTGCTGACAACACTTAAGTTGACAGACGTAACACCAGGCTCAACCAACACAGTTCAAGGTGTGGGAGCCGCTTGACAGCACAACATTCTCACGGACAGACCCAGGCTCAGCCATCAACTGGGTGTCAGCCCCTGTCCCCATGAGAAGCGAAAAGTGGGGCCGCCCGCGCATCAACGAAGGCACGCGGCCCGCAGCCAAAGGAAACAATCAGAGCCCACTTCTTCCGCTGGTGTTGGGGAAGGGAGTGATCGGAGAGCGGGCTGCTCGCGGCAGGACGGTGACGACTTGTTTGTTCAAGCCGAACCCATCCTACATGGCCGATCCCTCGGCCGCCAAGGCTGTCGGCCTTGTGGACACCTGTCGAATCAACGCCCAGGATACCTCTGGCGGGGGAAAAACATGGCCGCCTGTCGAGGGCCCCGTCATCGCCGCTGACGAGGCCGTGCTCTCTCTTCTTCTGGCTGCGCGGTGTGAGGCGGTGTAGGGCCTAGGACAATACCGCCCGCGCTCCAGCAGAAGACCAAAATCCCCTGCGGAGAGGGGAACCCTGAGCGGTTATAGCTTGCGGCTGGGTCAAAGCTAATAACGTCAACAACCTCGCGCGATGTGTCGACGTCGGCTGGCCCTCAAGGCCTCTCCACCAGACACCATTTTTTTAATAGAAAAAACACCAATTCGAACACAGTTCTAATCGTTGCCAATTCCATACCGTGGCGGTACAAGCCTTAACAGCCCACCAGCCACTCGCCAGGCCGACCCACCCATGGTGTCGGCCGGGCGGGGCATTGTTTCAATATATCAAAAACAAAGGACTGACGTTAGCATGGAGCACCAGTGGTGATTGCAAACAGCACCCTCCACTGTGGTGTGCACCATGAAAGGGTTAAATGAATAAAAGAGCTAAACCACAAAAACTGTAGAATGAGCAAACCCATACACACAAAGTTTAAGGGGAGATGGACCAGACCCGTCTTCATTCAAAATATTCACAACAGAACACCAGCCCTAGTTTAGCCCATTTACCAAAAAAGGTAAACAAAGCCCCCCCCCCGCACTACTCCCCCAGTATACCGATTGACCGTCAGTATGAATGGTTTGAGAGGAGAGAAAGCTGTAGCAAGACAGACCTTCTCATAGCAGAGTGACAAAACGAAACAATAGCCCCCTACACAGGGCCGCCCCAGGAGATGGGGGGCCTCGCGTCTAAAAACGCACAGGGCCTCACATTTCTCCCAGGCGGCTCTCCCCTTATACTACTGCAGCCTAACGCCAGGCAATGTGGGACCCAAGACAACAATTGCCTGTGCACAGACACGCAACATGTTTATCATGTCGGCTGGACCCATAGCCCCACTACCCGACGCCAACCCAGATGGGAACACCGTTCAACAAACCCCGCCGGAACACAAGGTAAAATACCTGGCTAGGAACCTAGCCACGACCTACCCCGTTGTCAACCCATTTACCCAAAAAAGGTAAATAGAACTCAAAAACCCCACAACAGCTACCGACTGACCTTCATTGATGAACCGGGCAAGAGGCGGGAGAGTGACAACATCTCACGGCGGAGACATTAAAACAGCATAGCAATTAGCAGTAGTAATAGCATGCGGCAGTAGCGATAGCATGTAGCATAGCTTCAGATGTTTTAGCAGCACGCCCAAGACAGCTTGGAAACCGTTCCCTGCAGAGAACGTTCACCAAACCATCCTGCCCCCGGCGCCAACACACAACATGGTTGTGTTAACAAAACAAACCAGCATTACTAACACTAATACCCATGCCTGAAGACACAGGGCCTACCTGAGTACAAGCTGGCCCGACAGCCAGCCTTGTACAGCTGAACCTCGATGTGCAGTCATCAAACGAGGAACATCAACACAGGCCCGTCGTGTCGCCGAAAACATGCGTCGAAGATGCCAGGGGCCAGCAACCTCCGGTAAGCTTCCAACATTATTAATCTTCCTTAATCTTTTCATTCCGCTAGACTCGTATGGTGCACGCATCCAATACGCTGGGACGAAAACAGAGGAAGGGTGTTTCATGACCAGAGTCATGGTTATATGGGTGGTGCCACCATAAGGGGCGGGGCCCCATACAGGTGGGGTGCATGTGTTTTTTATTCGTGGGAGATACAATATGTATCACAGAGTATCTCGTAAGGCTCAGAGCGGGACGCGATGCAAATACGAAATATAACAAGATTGTGTGAGCTAAGAAGTGTTATGTTTGGGTGAAATTCATTTTGGGCCAACTGTTTCAACAGTTTTCAACTGAAAAGGTTTATATACAAAAAAAATGGAAGTGTTAGAAACACGTGTGGAGGGGATCTAAGACAATTTTAGTTTGAATTATTACTAGTCCCCTTTGTGTGTAACAGCCAAATGGCCAGCATGAGTTATGTTCAATGTGAATGTCCATTCTATCCATCGTGACTCTTTAATCCATGTCTAAGCCTCAGGGTCTGTTCTGCTCTTATTAGACTATAGTGGACTGGCCTACATACAGCACTGTTGTTTGAATCCTACTACTGATACAATGTGTTGATACATTAAAAAATGTCTCTGACATAGAGTGAAATATTATTCACAAATATAAGTACTTAACTTTAGTTTTAACTTGTTTGGAGTGCAGGGTTTAGTGCATCAGGACAGCTTAGATAGTCTTCCATACTCAGTGTATTTATCAAGTGTATTAGCCAGATTTCTCTCTCCACACTATGTTAGCGCTGTGCCATCGCCCACAGACACGTCTGGCAGAACCCATCATCATTGCATACTAATAGGGGGACAAACTTGGGTCTGTACTTCCCTGCACATAGTCCTCTTACATATCTGTAGATATTATATCTATATCTGTACATATCCTACTCTTACTATGGGGCGACAGTGGCTCGGCAGGTAGAGCAGTTGTCTGGTAATCCGGAGGTTTCCATTTTGATTCTCGCTCCACCCGGGTGTAACGGGGAAGCCCGTGGGTATGTCCACAGTCACGGAAACAAGTGTGTTGACGAGTGACTGTGGCAGTGCGGGCTGGTAAATTAAACTCACTTCCCCATAACAGGGTTAACAGACGCATAGGTACGGTAGTTAGGAGTGAATTCACTTCTTAGTGCAGCGGCCTGTGTCGTCGCCCGCGGACGCGCGAGCCCCCCGTTCGACTCCCCCTCGGGACATTCTCATTTAACATCAAACACAACGCAGACCCAGTATGATCCGTCACACGGGCAGTGTGTCGAAGTGTCCTTGAGCAAGACACTTAACCCCTAACTGCTTCCGATGTGCAGGTTGGCACCTTGCATGGTTGCCTCGGTGTGTGAATGTGTGAGTGAATGGGTAAAATGTGAGGAACAAATTCTAAAACGCTTTGGATAAATGCACCATTTACCATTTACTAGTTATGCTGCTGGCCAGTATGACTACTACCA
>NC_140165.1:229400912-229442161 GCF_963971535.1 Notolepis coatsorum
TTTAAATAGCTACTCAATGCAGCAAAAGAACCCTGTGGATCATTTAAAGTGATCCATTTTATTGTCAAAGATAATGGTAGGGTAGGGTATCAAATTAGTTAAGTTACCAAACAGGTCCATTTGAGTTCCTATGTGATTATGCATTTCCTCCTTCACAACTAGATGCTGTTTAACCTGGAAACGGAAAGGTCTTGTTACTATTACTATATGACCTGTACACTGATCATGTAATCTTATAATTTGCTCGCAGCTAACCCAGCTATCTACAAATCAGCAATTATGTGAGAGGAAACATTTCAACATTTTGAAACATATAATTAATATATATAATCCTGATGAACTTCAGCCCCTATTGACAACTGAACCTGATACCAAAAGGCCGCTCTCTATGTTTGTAAATGTATCTGCGGGTCAGACTGCTCCCCCCACGCACTGCACCTGAAGACGTCTCATTCTCTCACTGAGAATGAAATAGGAGTAGAAATGTTAAAAGACCCGCAGGCTGAATGTCTTCACAGCACATACTCCTGTTCAATTAACTCAAGACACCAGTTACGTCAGTATAAGGTCTTACATATCATATGCCTTGTCTCCATTAGCTGTGTTCAACCTGGTTGGGGCTAGCCATGGTCTAGCATGGTCTAGCATGGTATGGTATGGTATGGTATGGTATGGTATGGTATGGTATGGTATGGTATGGTTGGGTTTGTGTTTCCATTGCGTTTTTTTTGTAAACTATTTGGTTGCTAGGCAACCTTTCAAAATGCACAACAACTGTGTTACATAAGCTAAACCATGATGATGCAACAGTCCCGGCCGGCTTTGGCCAGGTCTGGTCAGGTTGTGAACGGTGGCTATCTCAGCTGGGGTCTAGCCAGGATTGACCAGGTTCTAAAAGACAATGGAGATGCTCACTGTGTGCCAGACAGGCCACAGCACGGCTAAACCCTGGCTAGTGGAGACAAGGCATTAGACTCCATTATTGGTACACTGATCGAACGCTGGCTCATACTGTATGTTTTGGTTCTGCAAGACACTACAGACATTTTGGGTCAGACGTGTTTTCATTGCTACTCTATGATCTCCCTCCTGATCGAGAAAATGGCCATTATTCTAGGCTGGTCAGAAGAGCTAGGTACTCATCATTGGTAAATCTAGTCGATCCAGTATTATCATTGCGAAGATAATCGCTCTTAAGGTCTTGAACAAAGAGATAGACTGCTGTTTATATTTATACCTGGCTCATAGAGTCTATTATTTTATATACAGTATAGAGAAAATCTGATATGAGATGTTAGGGAAAGCAAGTAGGTTTAAACAGATGAGGCAACCCTTCCTCGACTATATGTCACAGCACGGAGGACACCTGTTTCAGTTAAACATGTGTCTTGATATACTTTTCAAAGTACAATGTTGTAATGAGCATAGAAACCCATAAAGAGGAGTTCACTAATTGTCTTTTTTTGTCCTTTATTTCTTACATGTGAGGGGAGGAGTGGGATGAGGCGGCTAATGTTCCCTGTTGTTGTTTTGTAAAGGTTATAAATAAAATATGAAAAACAAATTGTGAGTTATTTATTATCCCACAGCTGAGGCCACAGAGGAAGTAAACAACAGGCAACCCGACGCCCGCCAATTAATTCTCAGCACATGGTGGACAAACACATTTGTATTATGAGAATACAATTCCTCAAAGAAATGTGTGTGTGTGTGTGTGTGTGTGTGTGTGTGTGTGTGTGTGTGTGTGTGTGTGTGTGTGTGTGTGTGTGTGTGTGTGTGTGTGTGTGTGTGTGTGTGTGTGTGTGTATATATAGCATTAAGATGGCTGTGTTGATCGTTAATCACTTCAATATGATTCTATGCTTTTTTCTTTGTCTTTTCATCGTCTGTTATTTTTCTTTTCCTTGTGTCCTTGTTGTCCGTCTCATGTCCTATTGCTGTTTTATTGATTATTGAGTTTTACTGTACTGTAAGTGGTAAAAAGACAAACTATTCAACATATTTCCTTTAGCTTTGAGAAGCCTATCGCTGGACAGTTCTGTCACCGATATACCCTTGCTTCTTAATCAACCTTGTCTATAATTGCCTTTGTCTTCCCTTAAATTAAACTGAGCCAGCGGGAGCTGAGGAGAGGAGTGGAGAGGAGAAGATAACAGAAAATATGAGAACAGAAGAGAAGAGAGGAGAGGAAAGGAGAGGAGAGGAGAAGAGAGGAGAGGAGAGGAGAAGAGAGGGGAAGAGAAGAGGAGAGGAGAAGAGAAGAGAAGAGAGGAGAGAGAGGAAAGGAGGCGGGAAGAGAGGATAAGAGAGATGAGAGGAGAGGAGAGGAGAAGCAAACAGAAGAGAGAAGAGAGGAGGAGAGGAAATGAGAGGAGAGGAGAGATGAGAGGGGAAGAGAAGAGACGAGAGGAGAAGAGAGGAGAAGAGAGGAAGAGAGGAGAGGAAAGGAGAGGAGAAGAGAGGAGAAGAGATGAGAGGAGAAGAGAGGAAAGGAGACGAGAAGAGAGGATAAGAGAGATGAGAGGAGAGGAGAGGAGAAGCAAACAGAAGAGAGGAGAACAGAAGAGAAGAGAGAAGAGGAGAGGAAATGAGAGGAGAGGAGAGAAGAGAGGGGAAGATAAGAGACGAGCGGAGAAGAGAGGAGAAGAGAAGGAAGAGAGGAGAGGAAAGGAGAGGAGAAGAGAGGAGAAGAGATGAGAGGAGAAGAGAGGAGACGAGAGGGGAAGAGAAGATGATAGGAGAGAAGAGGCAGAAGTCCAGGGTCCAGGGGATTTAGGTTTAGGCTTGGATCATACAGCTATAGGATTTAGCATTTAGGGAGAGGGAGGGAGAGAGATAGAAAGTGAGAGCGGGAGAGAGACACACAGAGAGATAGCTCTCTCTCTCTCCCTCTGTCTTTCTTTTTTTCCTTCACTTTCACTCTCATCCACTGTATCTCTCTCTCTCTCTCTCTCTCTCTCTCTCTCTCTCTCTCTCTGATCCCAGTGACACATACAGTAGATTACCACATAGGCAAGATGATTGTGGATCAAAGCAATGTTGGTGCTGACACCGCATAGGATTGTGTGTGTGTGTGTGTGTGTGTGTGTGTGTGTGTGTGTGTGTGTGTGTGTGTGTGTGTGTGTGTGTGTGTGTGTGTGTGTGTGTGTGTGTGTGTGTGTGTGTGTGTGTGTGTGTGTGTGTGTGTGTGTGTGTGTGTGTGTGTGTGCGTGCGTGCGTGCGTTGCGTGCGTTTAAGGCATGGGGTATATGGGAGCGGGGTGTATTTGTGAGTTGTGTGCACACCCTTTAATATCGCCCATCAAAAGAAGACCCAGCAAGGTCACCAACTGGATTCTTGGGTCAATGAACACAATGAAACCAGGCTTCTCTTCAGTTTTGAACATGTCAAGTACACACTCTCTCTCTCTCTCACACACACACACACACACACACACACACACACACACACACACACACACACACACACGCGCACACACGCACACGCACGCACGCACGCACACACACACACACACACACACACACACACACACACACACACACACACACACACACACACACACACACACACACACACACACACACACACACACACACACACACACACACACACACACACACACACACACACACAGTGTGCATTGATTCTCTCTCTCTCTCTCTCTCTCTCTCTCTCTCTCTCTCTCTCTCTCTCTCTCTCTCTCTCTCTCTCTCTCTCTCCCTCTCTCTCTCTCTCGCTCTCTCTCTCTCACCTGACCTGTAGGGCATGCCACTCGTATGTGCCACGCTCTCCTCCTTGTCCATACCGAACATCTTCAGGTACCAGTCGGTCTCCATCTCCCTGATCAGAGCCCCCTTGCTCCTTAACAGTGCCCCCTGCTGGTGGCGCTTCTCCCTGTCGCAGTCCTGGGAGTTGCTGCGGTTAGCTTTGCCGGCGGAGGTTGTTGAGTTTTTACGGGGCTTGCGCGGCTGGTGTCCCCCGACCCCCCCTCCGCTGCTCCGAGCCGCTAGCATGACCCCGAGCGAGCGTCCCTACCCCTCCTTTCCCTTGAGGTCAAAGTTCAAGGGGTAGCTAAAGGGGGAGGAGCCTCAGGTTTCCAAGTCTCTGGAGGTTTGTGGCACCTTTGGGTGAATTAGCCTATAGATCAGAAGGTGATGCACGTCTTGGAGGCTCAGGCTTTGTCCTATTTTGTGTGTTGTCTCTCTCTCTCTCTCTCTCTCTCTCTCTCTCTCTCTCTCTCTCTCTCTCTCTCTCTCTCTCTCTCTCTCTCTCTCTCTCTCTCTCTCTCTCTCTCTCTCTCTCTCTCTCTCTCTCTCCCTATGTCTCTGTCTCTCTGCTGTCTTCACTTGGTCTCTTATAGCCTCCTCCAGTCTGAAACAGGATCCTACCGTAGCTTCCTTGTCTCGTCACAGCCTGGCCTAGGAGGAGCGAGCCAGCCATGCCAGGCTGTAATCAACAACACACACACGCGCACACACACACACACACACACACACACACACACACACACACACACACACACACACACACACACACACACACACACACACACACACACACACACACACACACACACACACACACACACACACACACACACACACACACACACACATACACAAGCACACATACATGGATACACACAAAGACACACACACACACACTCATAGACACACACAAACACACATACACACACACATACACACACATACACACACAAACAAAGAAAACAGTTTGCATCCTAGTTTAGATAAACATATAACACCAATAAACTAAAAACAAGAACGAGATTACAAATTAAAAAAGTATACAGTAAAAAGTAAAAAGTATTAAATGTAGCGAAGGATCAAAGATAAATACTGTGTCACTGTACGGGATATACAGTAATATGAGTCATATAATGACACATAAAGTACTATGTTTATACTATCTCTCTCTCTCTTACACACACACACACACACACACACACACACACACACACACACACACACACACACACACACACACACACACACACACACACACACACACACACACACACACACACACACACACACACTTAGTAATCAGTCAGTCACACACAAATACATGCACTTACTCAGTCATACACACACCCACAAATACACAAAAACACAAATACATACATACATACATACATACATACATACATACATACATACATACATACATAAATACATACATACATACATACATACATACATACATACATACATACATACATACATACATACATACATACATACATACATACATACATACATACATACATGGCTATATATATATATATATATATATATATATATATATATATATATATATATATATATATATATATATATATATATATATATATATATATATATTAGGGCTGTCAGTTTATCGCGTTAATTAGATTAATTAATTACACAGCAAATTATCGCGTTATGAAAATTAATTCAAAATTAATTATTTAATTAATTTAATAAATTTTTTTTAATATTTTTTTTTGTATCTCATTCATTCCATAAGAATGTAGAATACACATTTACAGACTTTTTATTTTTTAATATGGTCCATTTGCATGTTCTTGGTATCTGATTCTAGGGACATCTATGAATCTCAGGAATGTATTCCCAGTGTCAGAAATACTGTGGGCTAGATCCACAAAGAATGGATTGCACGGTGCAAGTTGCACCCTGGTCTGCATCCCTTAACAATTGTGTGCCGTACTGTATTGTACCCATACTGCAATCTGTTAATAACATTTTCATTCAATCAATCAATCTGCGCGGTGATTGATTGAATGAAAATTTTATTTTGAGTAAATTGTAATGAACCAAATGAGAATATCAATACATTTTTTTGTATCTTTGACTGTGAATAACACCATGCTCAAATTGACCAGACCTGAAAAATCTAAGCAAATTAATAGATGGAAGATGATTAAACAGAAGGTTTTGTACTGAATTCTGCCATCCGGACACATGCAATTTGAAATATGATTATATAATATAGAATATCAGGCATAAAATGGTTATGCGATTAAAATGCGATTAATTAATTACAAATCCTGTAATTAATTAGATTAATTTTTTTAATCGCCTGACAGCACTAATATATATATATATATATATATATATATATATATCGTGACGCAGACTACACAGGTGCTGTAATATGACATACAATATTTTATTGTGAAATAATAATTAAATGATGTGAAATATTGCTATGCTATTGTGAGATTACAAAATCTGATGTGATATTACAGAGGATTTTGATTGCAGTATTTTATTGTGAAATAATAATTAAATTATGTGAAATCAAAGGATACTGTCTTTTTTACATGTATTTGTTGGGATATTACAGGGGGCCTTGATTACAATATGTCACTGTAAGATAATACTGTTAAATGTTGTGAAATGCTGGTTAATTTTTACAGTGTACTGTACACACACGCACACACTTAGTCACTCATTCACACACAGATACACACACATATATATATGCACAAAAACACATACATACACATACAGTATGTTACAAACACACACACATGCATGTGCACACACACACACACACATGCACACGTGCACACACACACACATACAGATACATACACACATACAGAGTTCTCATACTGTTCATGCTTAGAGCTCGTAACAGTAAACTGTCTATATTTACAGCACAACAGCAAAGTCTTGGGGTCTTTGCACCTTCCTCATGTCACAGAACCCCAGAGGAGTCGCCTTCACACCTCACATACTGGAAGTACCATCCACATTACTGGATAGTGGATACAGAGCATAGTACACACATAGAGTACACGCACATGAACACACTTACGCACACACACAGACACTTGCACACACATACATGATTGTCAGTCAAACATAACACACACAGGCATGCAAGCAGCACACAGACACACATTACACACATGTACACACAGACACACGCACACAAATACCATTATGGCCAGTCGAACATAACACACACAGGCATGCAAACACATACACACACATTATGAACAGTCAAACATACCACACACACAAATATACAAGCACACAAACACACGCACACACACACATAGGGCTGCCGCGGTATTGATTTTTTCCATACCGCACAAATTAGCGAAGCCATTGAAAAAAATATATATATATATTTCCTGACTGATCATTAACGAGCAATTAATCGATCAATTGTAACAAAAAATACCAAATTTACCAAACAATAACAAATGCATTCGTTTTCTCAATCAAAGGGTTTATTTATACAGCAGCAACATATTGCATTCGAACACGCTCACAACATTGCATAGCATATTAAACATTATAGAAACGTAGAGGCCTAGACATATTAACCGCCGTCGCACCGCCCGATGGAAGTTAAATAATGAGTGTCTCTTAACGTTAACTTAACGTTCCAAAATTGCACGTCTTCGCCAACAATTTAAGTTCTGTGACATAGCTGTCCATATTTTCACTGGCACCTTGGTCCCTTGTAAAGAAACGATAACGTTCCATAGTCTCATTAATGGCGAGGTTGCAGTGTTCATCAAACCGTTTGATGTCAGCTAACTTCCAGGTATCACCCATCAGCAGCATAGAGCACAAACTCGTCCCTCTATGTCTTCCATGTCCGTGAAAGATTACTTGAGTCCAGGCACAACGTTTGTGGTGGTCTTAATCCTTCCATGTCGCGGGAAACGTAATAGCTAGTGTGTATGCTAGTATGGTAACAATCTCTTCCCTTCCGCGGAACTGTTGCTGCTCATGATACTTCGCCGACTAGGTTCACTACCACTGTCACCATGTTTTAGTATGTCCTTATATACAGATGAAGACAACTGTTTTAATTATTTCTACCCAACTGGGTATGGGATTTATTCATCGTGTAGTAATCTAGGTACAGCCTCATAACCTGGTGCACCAGACATAACCCTGTGTGGCAACAAGCCTAAACAATAGTTCCTATTGTAACAGACTATAAATATATATTTTTTAATGCGGTAACCGCGGCAGCCCTACACACACACACACTCACACATACACACACCTACACAGACACTTTGATTGGTAGATTCACACCCAATAAAGATACCCGCGCGTTCACACAAACACACATAAACACCACTC
Source organism: Notolepis coatsorum (assembly GCF_963971535.1). Lineage (NCBI taxonomy): Eukaryota > Metazoa > Chordata > Actinopteri > Aulopiformes > Paralepididae > Notolepis > Notolepis coatsorum. Next base: position 229,409,051 of record NC_140165.1, read on the forward strand.
GACAAAATGTCCTGAGTACAGGGGCACTAACTCTTAGAGGCCTAGCAGGCTGCAGAGATCCAACACAGCCATTACCGGACAATAAGGACCACATGGCTACTGGCACCACAGCAGAGTGAAGAGAACTGTGGGAAACAGGACCCAGGGGAGAGTTTAAACAGCAGAGAGCCGTGTTATTCTGCTAAGTGGTGTGTGTGTGTGTGTGTGTGTGTTGTTGTGTGTGTGTGTGTGTGTGTGTGTGTGTGTGTGTGTGTGTGTGTGTGTGTGTGTGTGTGTGTGTGTGTGTGTGTGTGTGTGTGTGTGTGTGTGTGTGTGTGTGTGTGTGTGCATTGTACAGGTTCAAACTTCAATCCCCTGCCAGAGCCTAGACTCACCATACCGGGTATAAAAACGTCCCTATCGATCCTCACATAAAAATAACTTTTAAGTAGACTTTGATTTCCTCTCCCCAGAGAGACCTCTTTCCCCTACGCCACGCCAGCGGCAGGAACGTTATTTCTCGCCTGACTGCACCAGAAAGACACAATATAGGTGTTGCACAAACGCCTCTTACGGCTGAAGGTGAGAGGAAGGACTTAGGAGAGGTGCTTGCACAGTCACAGTGTCTGGCCAGGAGAACGAACATATGCAGATGAGTTGCTAAATCCTGTCACGTAGCTGGGAGAGCTGCAAGGAGGAGGAGGAGAGCAGAGGAGACCTGAGAGGAGGAGGAGGGGAGCAGAGGAGAGCTGAGAGGAGGAGGAGGAGGAGGAGGAGGGGAGCAGAGGAGAGCTGAGAGGAGGAGGAGAGCGGAGGAGAGCTGAGAGGAGGAGGAGGGGAGCAGAGGAGAGCTGAGAGGAGGAGGAGAGCGGAGGAGAGCTGAGAGGAGGAGGAGGGGAGCAGAGGAGACCTGAAAGGAGGAGGAGGGGAGCAGAGGAGAGCTGAGAGGAGGAGGAGGAGAGCAGAGGAGAGCTGAGAGGAGGGGGAGGAGAGCAGAGGAGAGCTGAGAGGAGGAGGAGAGCAGAGGAGACCTGAGAGGAGGAGGAGAGCGGAGGAGAGCTGAGAGGAGGAGGGGAGCAGAGGAGAGCTGAGAGGAGGAGGAGGGGAGCAGAGGAGAGCTGAGAGGAGGAGGGGAGCAGAGGAGAGCTGAGAGGAGGAGGAGGGGAGCAGAGGAGAGCTGAGAGGAGGAGAGCTGAGAGTAGAAGGCGGAGGAGAGCTGAGAGGAGGAGGAGAGCTGAGAGGAGGAGGAGGAGGAGGAGAGCTGAGAGGAGGAGAGCAGATGAGAGCTGAGAGGAGAAGAGCAAAGGAGAGCTGAGAGGAGGAGGAGAGCAAAGGAGAGCTGAAAGGAGGATGAGAGCAGAAGAGAGCTGAGAGTAGGAGGATGAGAGGAGAGCTGCGAGTAGGAGGAGAGCAAAGGAGAGCTGAGAAGAGGATGAGAGCAGAGGAGAGCTGAGAGGAGGAGGAGAGCAAAGGAGAGCTGAGATGAGGATGAGAGCAGAGGATAGCTGAGAGTAGGAGGATGAGAGCAGAGCTGAGAGTAGGAGGAGGAGAGCAGAGCTGAGAGTAGGAGGAGGAGAGCAGAGGAGAGCTGGAAGAATCCTCTGACTTCTAACTCGAGCACACTTAGGGCGCGTTCACACCTACTCTGTTTGGTCCACTTTAAGTGGACCATGGTCCCTTTAAGTGGACCATGGTCCCTTTAGATCGATAGTTTGAGGACCAAACAACCGAACCATGGTCCTCTTGAAAAGTTGGGACTCGGTTCGTTTCAATCGAACTATAGTACCTAATCCAGGAAGCAAAGTAGCCTACTCCTCTCTAGACTGGCGCCGCACGCGGACAGTCTCTCTCTTCCTCCCTCTCTCTCTCTCTCCTCTCTAGACGCAGTCTCTCTCTTCCTCTCTCTCTCTCTACTCTAGACTCGCGCCGCGCGCGGACCCCCCAACTTTCTCCTGCGTGACACCCCTTCCTGACAGGGAGCGACGCGAGCGAGCGTGATTGCGAAAATGATTAAAATGTATTCGTTTCAATCAGACTATCCTGACCTGCCGCGAGCGACAGCGAACTGAGCAGCGATGTCATCCACCCCTCAGATATTCGCTCGCTGTGTCTCTAGTTGAGCGATTACGCGGCCGAGTCCCGCCCCTAAACACTTTTTATTGGTCAAGAATCGCAGGCCCCCCCCACGTGTGCTTCCAGGTAACACACACACACACAGACACACTCGGACACGCGCCGCCTCATATCAGGACAGTGTCGCGCGCGATTTCGTCTCTAGTTCGCTCGCTCGCTCCCTGTCAGGAACCGGTGGAGGACATTCGCGGACATTCTCTCAGATAAAAAAAAAAAAAGCTTCTCTCTCTCTCTCTCTCTCTCTCTCTCTCTCTCTCTCTCTCTCTCTCTCTCTCTCTCTCCTCTCTAGTCGACTAGCTCCGTGCTCATAATAGTATCTCTCTCATTACGCTGCCGGCAACTGATTACGTTTGTGAGTGCTATAGTCCAATGCAATAGATGCGACAGCATGTCCTTTGTTTACAAATTAGATCCGCACCAAACAGGGTAGTGTGAACGCAGATCAAAATTAAACAATGTATCATTTTCACATTTGGTGCGGATCTAATTTGTAAACAAATTAGAAAGTCCGGACTATCCCTGGACTTTCAGATGTGAACACACCCTTAGAAGCTCACAGTCGACTTCCGGTTTGACTTCAGCATGTACTGTAGCAGTCACGTCGGCCAAAGCTCCGCTCCTGTTAAGTTTAATTTTGCTTCAAAATCCACTTTTTACAACACCAATGTGTTTAAACCTCGACGTATATATTAACTAAGATTTTCTACTAACTATATTGACAGAAAGAAACAAGATGGCATCAAAGAAAGACCAGAAAGACCCTGGAAAGAAACGCGGAGCAGACAATCTAACGGTAGAAACTTCACCTGTGGAGACGCGCTCCGTGCGGGTACGGGCAGGCGAACTCGAGAAGAAAACAACTGATAATGTCATCTCTTCCACCGCTCCCGCTACATCACCCGATACAGATATGGAGTATACATCACCCGATTTAGAGTCTCTGGCTAAGCAGATAAAGATCTTAACCGAGAAGGTTGATAAGGCTGACGTTAAGGCGGACGCTTTCAAAGAATCTATCGAAGCCAAATTCGAAGATTTTAAAGCAGCGGCTGCAGTACAGACCGAACGCATTATTGTAGTTGAAACCACCTTGGTCGAACACACTAAAAATCGCTGAGGGCGATAAGGCTCTACATGACGGTATCGTGGAACTAACAGAGAAGATGGAAGAGGCTGACGAGAAACGTTTGAAGATAACGGATAGGTTGTTCGAAATCGAACGTCACTCCCGTAGATTTAATATCCGTATAGTGGGGTTGGATGAATCAGTCGACTGCACAGAAGACTTGTTCGCGACAGTGTTAGCTGAAATTCTAGGCCCAGATATCCTCTCTACAACGCCGACAGTGGATCAACGCTACAGAATTGGCACCCGAGATTACAACAGCAATAAAGCGAGGGTGATTATTGCTAGCATGCGTAAAACTGGAATAAGATATACGATTATCAGGGAGGCAAGAAAGAAGTGGGGAAAAAATTGCTACACAACGGGAAACAGTGTTTTTCTACGAGGATATGTGCCGGGAGGCTATAACCCTACGAGCCCGTTACAAGGTTGTGATGTCTCAGCTCTTTGAGAAAAATCTCCGTCCACCGTACGCTACCCAGCGAAGCTTTCCATCATGGATGGAAGTGGAAAAAGGTTCTTTCTCCATTCGCCTGAAGAGGCCGAAGCGCACATGAGGAAACCACAACGTGGAGGATAACTGTATTCATATTTTTTTTTTATCTTTGTTGAATAACTTTGTTATAACTCAGACACCAAAAACGGCATCAAACAAGCTTTGACAACATTGATGTAGTAATAGTTTAATACGAGACGCTAGACACTATATTTATATAAAGGTTCGCTGTTTGGGCCCGTTAGATTTATGGTTTTGTGCAGGTCATGATTTGTTGTTGACATTTTGGAATATTCTGGATTTTTTTCAACGCTCTGTGTCATATTGGAATATACTGGAATATACTGGAATGATATTACTCTATGGCATGAAGAATGCCCTGGAACATAAACAACAGCTTTTTGCAAGTCATGATAGGTTGCTAACATTCTGGAATACACTGGACTTTTTCAATGAATGCCCTGGAACAATACATCGGTATGTGACCTGCACATGAACCAGATCTGGAGGAACAACAACAACCTTCATAGCAGATTACTGCCCACCCATGTCGAGGGACGAACTGCATACACGTATTTAAAAACCTCCTTTTCATCTAGATGTGTAAGCTTGGCAAAGTTATTTAAAAAATTTAAGCAGTTGTTCTCTAATTTTTGGGATTTCTATAATCTAGTTCTAAACATCTTATTTTTTGTCTTTTTTTTGTCTTTGATATTTTTTTTTTTTTTATTTTTTTTTTTAATAGCATTTTTACAGCTTTTTATTGGCCACGCAGGACTGACAGAGGAGAGGGCGAACGGGAGGAGAGGTGGGGAGGACATGCGACAAATAACGACAGGAGCTGGGATCGAACCCGGGTCGGCCGCGTAGGTGCGCGAGGCACTATGGTATGTGCCACGAGGGCGCCCCCTTTGATATGTTTTAACCTATACATGTTAGTAGAAGGTTTAAATGAATATACTAATTGACGCATATTTTTCATTTTTACGGGAAAGTAAGGCCACGGGTGACATTCTATTAAGGTCGAATTAAAAGTTTTAGATCCTATGGCTATTTGCATAGGAAAGTTAACACTTTGATTGCCTAAGGTTAAATTCATGATATACCATCCGTTGCCAGCTCTATTTAACATGGAGAAGTTCCCCTTCTTTGCAGGGCTATAACTTTTTAAATTCTATTGCTAGATTGCCATTATTAGGGCCCATTCAAGGTCCTATATTTATTGTTCATGGTGTAGCAACGTTAAACTTTTTCATTCACATATTCATACTAAAATATGATCTAAAGTATAAGTATGTTTTCATCTCCTTCTGCAGCTTTCTCCAGAATGTGATTTATAGCCCCAAATGCATTATATTGATGATGAAATACAGTTTGGTAGGAATCTGTGCGAGATCAAAAATTTCAATTGGACGTACTTCTAGACGTTTCTACGTATCATCTGATGATGACCGGATGGGCGGGGGATCGTTTATAATTCCGTGGGCAGCGTTATACCATTCATCTAATGTGGGTCAAATGTTCATCATAGCAGTTAGTGTCGAACACGGTAATATTACACGCTAAAACTCACCCCAGTCTCCGCGGGCCGTTGGGCGATCAGCGTGGGGTAGACAGTTTTCCATTATGGGATGTCGAAATACCCGGTCCATTTCCAGGTTGTATAATAGTATATACGTCCAAATAACGTTGTTTATTGAGTTAGGGCGAGCGATCTATTATCGAGTGTTTCAAGATGGAGTCGCGGGAGCTATAGAGAGTGGCCGGAAGTAATATGGGTGATCAGCACTTCATCCACATGACTTCCTGTTTGGCGCTTCTGCCGATCGGCCACCAGATGGCGCTCTTGAACCGCTAGAGGGTTGAGAGGAGGCCAGTACTGTGTCTCAGGGCTGCAGAGGAAAAATATGATTTCGATCACAGATTTTTGAAATATTGATATTAAAGACGAGTTAGGGCGTCCTCGGCAACTTTAGCATGGCTAGGAAAGACGCCTAAACACGTTTTCGGCACTTAAAGTGTTAAGGATAAATGGCTCATTCTGGGCTAACTGGTCGTGTAAGGGAAGGTGGAGTTGTGCGCGAAGGGGGTGTCAAATGAACACAGGTACCTTGTACGGCTCTTTAAGGGAGGGGGGTTCAGGGGATTATATGTTTTTAAGCTCGGCTCTCAACAGGACCTCAATTATCGGATATATATACATTGTGAATTCGTACTCCAGATGAATTACAAACAAGTACACAACAACTTGTATAGATTATGGCTAGTTTGAATATAATGATTTGGAATACTGGGGGAATAAACAAACAACATAAACGCAAAAGCGTGCTTACACTGATGAAAAACAAACAGGTTGATGTGGCTCTTTTAAGCGAAACGCACCTTTTAGTGGATGACAAAGTAAAGCTAGCGGACAACATATATCATAACATTAGCCACTCTTCTTTTGGAACGAGATCCCGTGGAGTTGCTATTGTCGCGAAACAGAAGTTGAATATTGAATTGCAGGACGTATGGTCTGATATAGATGGTCGGATAACCATAGCTAAAATTGTATACAGTAACAGAAGAATAGCGTTGGTAGCAGCATATGCCCCAAATCTTTACGAGGCTAACTTCTACGCTACACTCACCAGAACAATGTTAAACCTTCCTGAATACTCATTTATAATTGGCGCGGATTTTAATGCCATTTGTGATCCCGGGATGGATAAATCTTATCCCACCATTTCCAATGATCAGAAACATGCATCTAATGCACTAAAGGATTGGTCCAAGAATACAGGTGTAAATGACCTATGGCGATCACTCAACCCAACGGCCCGAGAGTACTCTTGTCGATCTACAAGACACAAGACATTCTCCAGAATATATTATGTTTTTGCATCCCCTAGACCAGTGTTTCTCAAAGTGGGGGGCGCAGAGGCATGACAGGGGGGGCCTTGAGATTTTTTTTTTTTTTTAAACACAATTTTTTTTTTTTTTTTTTTTTTTTTTATTACAGAAAATTATCACTAAAGTGCTATCTGTTGCAGCTGCACTGTTCTCCATGAAAATACCATTTCTCAAAATCTGAAAATCATTATTTAATAAAACACAGAAAAGGATCACCAAGTTACTCTGGATAAAAAAAACCTTTACAGACAACATTGAGACAAAGCTTCCTGACACATCTCCATCCAAACTCTTGGAAGAACTCTTTGAAATCTCATCTGATACCACCTAGAGAGCTAGTTTCAGAGTGTGGTGCTGAGCACCAAGTATCTCATCTCATGGCCCACCAAGGATCTCATGATGCAGCAGTTAAGGTGTTGATACCATTCAGCACCACATACAGTATCTGTGTGAAGCTGGCTTTTCATCCATGACAGCTCTGAAAACAAAATCTAGGGCCAAGTTGAAAGGTCACGATATTGGTGTTATTTCAATAAATTTAAACATGGCCCATTTCATGACTATTTTGTTGGGGCGAAGGGGGGGGGGGGGCCCAAAATATTTTGGTCCACCAAAGGGGGGCCTGACAGAAAAAGTTTGAGAAGCACTGCCCTAGACTATTTGATAACTATGACGGTTAGAAACACCCATCACACTAGATGAACTTAGGGAGGCTATATCTGAAATTAGGGCTGGGCGATATGACGATATTATATAAATATCGGGTACAGTTCATTAACGATACACTTTTTAAACATATCGTGGATATCGTGATGTTTTGCCCAAGAGGATTGTGTCGCGTCAATCTGGTCCACACGTTGAAACTTTTGAACAACGCCGCCCCACACACACACTACTGCATCAAAGTTACTACTTATGATAACAAAGGCATTCGTTTTGTGGCATTAACGTTATATAGTTACACGTTCAATAACATCAGCGTATTTACATAGCAACGTCCAAGGTCGACCTAGATATAGCAAGCATTAGTCGTTCATATCTCAGCCCGTGCTGACTCAGTTGTGCCCATTCTGCGGTCTGTTAATAAAGTTTTCAATCAGACAGATGTATGGAAAGGCTTTTATTATAACATCCGTTGCAGTAAAATCATTATGCCTCCAGTCGTTTAGTCATCCTGCGGAGCTAAAAGCTAAACGTCGGCCGCGGGGAGCTACCGCTACCATTGTTGTTGTCATTGAGCTCTCCAATGGCGGAAGTAAAAAATTAATACAGGCTTGCCGATTGGTGCTAAGAACAGCAGGGCGGGTGCAAGCGGTGTGACGTAATTGGCAGACTCGACTGTCAATCAAAATGATTCTGTTTGCCGTCTGAATGAATGAAAACGTTATTAACAGATTGCAGCATGGGTACAATACAGTACAGCTCAATACAACAACAGTGGACTGGAGGATGCAGACCAGAGAAAGACTTTCGTCTTGTTTACATCAGGGTCCCCCATTTTCAATTCATCATATTTCATATCTAAATCATATAATATCTCATTGCTAAATATATGCAATATATAATCTAATAATCCAATAATCTAATATATAATATAAAAATGCTAAATGCATGGGTATTTTATTTTGTCTTTAATGTTAGCTTGCAAACTCAAATACTGTCTTGGTAAGCCTCATAATGAATTGTTTGGGGAAAAAAAGAAAAACATCGTGATGCGTATCGTGTATCGCCGAAAGGTCAGAAAATATCGTGATATCATATTTAGGCCATATCGCCCAGCCCTATCTGAAATGCAAATTGGTAAGGCTCCTGGAAGGGATGGTATCCCTCCAGAATTGTACTTCTCATGCTGGGATGTAATTGGACCCCTATTACTTAATATGATTTTATACTCAATCAAGGAGGGGAATTTCCATAAGATAGACAATATTGCACTCATAACAGTCCTCCTTAAAAAAGACAAAGACCCCACCGATTGCGGTAGTTATATACCCTTGAGCCTCCTCGGAACCGATATCAAGCTGTATTCCAAGGTATTAGCCATCAGACTTCAAAAGCATATGACATCTTTAGTTCATCCTGATCAGACTGGCTTCATAAGAGGCCGCTTGATCACGGATAATATAAGACGGTTACTACATGTGCTAGATGCCAGCAAGGATGCCACTCCACCTATAGCGATGCTGTCCTTGGATGTGATGAAAGCCTTTGATAGGTTGGAATGGTCTTATTTATGGGCAGTACTAGAAAGGATGGGGTTAGGAAACGGATTCATTGATATGATAAAAGTATTATACAAAGACCCATCGGCCATGATTACAACAGGTAAAATTACCTCCGAAATCTTTCCTGTATCGCGCTCCTCCAGACAGGGTTGCCCTCTTAGTCCCGGACTATTCGCTTTATCATTAGAGCCTTTAGCACAGTATATAAGGGCAATTAAGGGCACACAACATCATATTAGTTTATATGCGGACGACGTAATATTGTTCATGCAAAACCCTACCACCTCAATGCCTCATCTTCTCAAGTTGATTGATGATTTTGGCAATCTATCGGGATTTAGGATAAATTGGCCAAAGTCGGCCTTCCTACCACTTAATGCCCCTGCAAAGAATATATTCCTTCCAGAAAAAATACCAATGGTAAAACACTTCAGATGTCTAGGAGTTGAAATATTCCCTACTATATGCCAAACGGTGAAGTACAATTACACAAAATTCCAAGATAAAATCAAATACGACTTTGACAGGTGGTCCAAACTTAAAAACTCAGTACAGGCCCGAGTATCAATAGTTAAGATGGATGTTTTACCTAGAATCAACTTCATTAGCTCAATGTTACCGTTACCCCCTCCTGATGGTTACTGGAAAAAATTACATTCCACTGCATATACATTTATTTGGAATAACAAACCTCCACGAATAAAAAGATCCACCGCACAGAGAAACAAAGCCGACGGAGGTTTAGCATTTCCAGACTTTTACCACTATTTTAAAGCGTACTCTTTAAGACCACTGACAACCTAGTTTGACTCCCAAGCATCTGTATCCTGGAGAAACTTAGAAGAAAATATAGTAGCACCACATAGACTGCAGGACATAGTATACACACCATATTATCAATTAAGCAATGCGAATTGAAATTTGGCCCTCTTATTACACATGTGATTCGGATATGGCGTGAAACACAGAAAAAATATTCTAACCAACATAAATGGCATAGCCATACTCCCCTATTCAATAACAATGCACTCCTTATTGGAAAACGACCTATCAGATACGCCAAATGGGAAAAGCAGGGCATACATACATTGGGAGATGTTTTCAACAAACGGGGTTTTTGTAGCTATCAAGATATACGTAACAAATTTAACCTCACCAGTTCCACATATTATTTCTACGCACAGTTATTGGAATGTTTGAAGGCTCATGGAGTCCCATTAAAGATACCAATTGAGCACCACAGATATCACAAATTCTTGTATGAAAGAGAGACATCGAGAGGCTTTGTATCTGACTTTTATCATCACTTACTAACGTCTTCGTATGGAATCCTTCCCCTAGACTCAGTCTGGAGGAGGGATATACCAGACTTGGAAGTAGATTTTGATTGGCAAGAAGTCTGGGCAAACGTTCGAATTGCGTCACGCAACCCGGATCATCAACAAATTAATCTTAATTATATTCATAGGACATACCTGACTCCTATAAGATTGAACAGAATGGGACTTAGACAAGATTCTCTATGTTCCTTATGTACAAATGGTGATGAGGGTACATTTATGCATATGTATTGGGATTGCCCACCTGTTAAGATATTCTGGGAAGAAGTGACCCTGCAATTATCAGAATTTTTATTTCTAAACATACCTGTACAGCCCTCTGTATTACTGTTGAATGATGTTTCTCAGTTTGCAGCCTCTATACAGCTAAAGAGACTAGTTTTGTCCGGTCTCACAGCAGCTAAAAAGCTGATAGCATCACGATGGATTCAACCGGATAAAATGTGCCGGAAGGTATGGGTTCTTACCTATCTCGATGTGATTTATCTAGAGATATCTACAGCAAGAATTTTAGGTGTCAGTGAAACCAGCATTGCAATCTGGTTAGAAGTGGTGGAGAGAATACAGGCTAGCATATGAATTGTAATTCCTGGTTAGAAACGAATGAAAATGGATGGATTATCCAAGTGGGGGTCCTGGGGGGAAGAGCGAGCAAGAGCATATGTATGTATTGTATTGGATTGCAAGTATTAGGTATATATCTCGTAATCTACATTTATATTGATTCAAATGAAATGTATAGTCCTGTCATTTACGTTGGATATTTACTGTTAATGCTTGTGTGTCTAATTTTATGTCATGTTTAAAAAAAATTATAATAAAAAGAATATATATATATATATATATATATATATATATATATATATATATATATATATATATATATATATAGAAGCTCACAGTCATGCTGGTGCGTGTGTGAGAGAGAGAGAGAGAGAGAGAGAGAGAGAGAGAGAGAGAGAGAGAGAGAGAGAGAGAGAGAGAGAGAGAGAGAGAGAGAGGGGAGGAGAAAGTGAAAGTGTGAAAGACGGAAGAGGGGGATAAATATTGACACAGTAAGAGAGGCAGATTAAACAAGAAAAAGAGAGAGACAGAAATAGACAGTGAGAGAGAGGGCGGGAGGGAGAGAGAGACAGAGGCCCTGTCCACACGATCACGGGTATTAATGACACATTATGCAAACAAATAAAACTCTGTCCACACGACTGGTTTAAACTCTGCACCGAGTGACGTCATATACATGTAGTACAATGCCAAAGCAGTAGGTGGCAATGTTGTTCAGACATGAAGGTCATTTCAACCAACCAGAGGGGTTTTAGGTTAATACCGGAAACTGATTTAAAAAAGGCATTTGATACCTTAGATCATAATATTTTAATTTCTAAATTACGTTCATATGGTGTGAGAGGAATGGTTCTTGGATGGTTGAGTAGTTATCTCCACAATAGGCAACAATATGTGCAGTTGGCAGATGTCAAATCTGAGCTCATGAAAATTGAATGTGGGGTACCGCAAGGTTCGGTTTTGGGGCCCAAACTCTAACATCAACACAATTTACCACCAAGAGCGGATAGTTTAGTCTCACAAAAAGATCTCTGGTGTTGTTAGCTACATGCTAATGTGAATGGCATTCTCCATGTATAGTTAGCATCGAGGCTAGCTGAGGCTAGCATCAGCGATTTTGTTAGCTTACATGCTAATGTAATAATGTGGTAACGTTAACGCTAGTAGAATGAATGGATGCAAACGTTATTTAACACATTGCAGAATGGGTACAATACAATACGGCTCAATACAAACAATTGTTAAGGGGATGCAGTCTGGACTGGGTTCCTTATAACAATAACTTGACAACACATGAGTTTAGTTTGGCTGCAGCTACAGGTTTACTCTGAGCGTCAGGTCAGGAATGCGACAACAGACATCATCAGTCGATCACAACACTCTTCAACACAGACGATACGTTTCGAACAAAAGTTTGTTACAATCATTTTCATATAATGCTACTTCGGACAGCTCTGCTGTAAACACTGGGAATAACCTCGGTTGCTATGCCCACACACACCCACTGAAACCGGGATGTGCGCAAAACTTCACCCTGGACTCCGGTTTTCAAAGACCGCGGTTGCAGTGTAGCAAAACCCCGGTTGTGTGTGGGCGAACAGTGCAACTGCGCACATACAATCACGGTTACATTAAACCCAGCGCTCGTGTAGACAGCCCCAGAGAGAGAGAAAGTGAAAGTGTGAAAGACAGAAAAGGGGGATAAATATTGACACAGTAAGAGACAGATTAAACAAGAGAAATAGAGAGGCAAAGAGAGAGACTGTACAACAGACCACATTCTCACCCTCAGCACCCTAATCGACAACCAAATAAATAAAAATAAAAGCAAAGTATACTCCTGTTTCGTTGACTTTCAAAAAGCATTTGACTCAATTTGGCACGAGGGTCTGCTGTACAAGCTGTTAGAAAGTGGCATTGGAGGGAAAACCTACGACCTCATAAAGTCAATGTGCACCTACAACACATGCTGTGTGCTGTGAGGATTGAGGAAAAACACAGACTTCTTTCCTCAAAGGCATGGGGTTAGCCAGGGGTACTGTTTGAGTCCAACCCTCTTCAACATATACATAAATGAACTGGCAAAAACATTGGAAAAAAACTGCAGCACCTGGCATCCCCCTAGCAAACACAGAAGTCAAATGCCTACTGTTTGCAGATGACCTGGTGCTGCTGTCTCCAACAAAAGAAGGGCTACAGCAGGACCTTCATCTTCTGCACAAATTCTCCCAGACATGGGCACTGACAGTAAATCTAACCAAAACTAAAGTTATGGTATTGTAAAAAAGGCCCAGCCTACAACAACACAAACACAAATTCCTCCTAGCCAACATTTCCCTAGAACACACAGAAAACGACACCTATCTCGGCCTAAACATCAGTGCTACAGGGAACTTCAACCAAGCTGTGAACGACCTGTAATACAAAGCAAGAAGGGCTTTTTATGCCATCAAACGGAACATCAAGCTAGACATTCCAATCAAAATCTGGCTCAAAATATTAGACTCCGTCATAGAACCCATTTCCCTACAGTATATGGTTGTGAAGTCTGGGGCCCACTTGCAAACCAAGACTTGGGACAAACACCCAATTGAGACTCTGCATGCAGAATTTTGCAAATCCATTCTCCGCACCCAATGGAAAACACCAAATAATGCATGCAGAGCAGAACTAGGAAGATACCCACTAATCATCTAAATCCAAAAAACAGCATTTAAATGCTATAATCACCTAAAAGAAAGTGACCCAAACACACTCCATAAAAAAGCCCTCACCTACAGAGAGACCCTTGAGAGATGCCCACTCAGCCAGATGGTTCTGGGACTCTGCTCACAAACACACAAACAAGCAGAGCTGACACATTGGAAATAATCAACCCAAAACCAGAGCAAATCGAAATGCTATTTGGCCCTAAACAGTACAGTAGCAGAATACCTGAGCACTGTGACTGACCCAAAACTAAGAAGATCCTTGACTAGGTACAGAGTACAGACTCAGCCAGCACAGCCTAGTCATCGAGAAAGGCCACCATAGGCAGACCTGGCTCCCAAGAGAAGACAGACTATGCACCCACTGCACACAAGAAGAGGTGGAAACCGAGCTACACTTAACGGTTCCCGGTCGTGGCTCACGGCGCCGTGATGAAGTGACGTCATCAGTTTGTGCCGCTCTGTATCGAAAACTTAGTCCATTTCCGGTTTTTTTTCGGCGTGGCATTATGACGTGGCCTTGAAACGACACGCTACTGTGGTAAATTCCCACAGACTTTCTACAATAATTTGAGGTTATTGTAGCACAATACAATGAGATTGATTATCTGGAAGGAGGAGGGAGAATTCATACTAATAGAATCGTTGGTCTCCTCATCTGACTTAGCAGATGAGGAATAAAACGTGTACGCCAAACAAACCAGAACTGTATTTCATCTCAACTGATTTATTTGAGTCAGGGCCAAGGGTGAATAAAAGGTTGACTTTTACATACAAAAGATGATCAGAAAACATTAACAGCTGTCTGTTGTACAGAAATATCACAATCAGGTTTACATCTCCAACCTCAATAATGTACATGAAACAGTCGACAACATAATCTGAACATACATTGACCATGCTGCACACATTTATACATGAGTAAATCTGGTTTCAGATATTAAGGATTTACACTAAACTTTAAACAACAAATGGTGTTTTCCCATGATTTTACTCACATAAAATGCAAACAGCACAGCAGTTCAGTCTCTCTGGTGGTGAAGCGGTGGAGGAGCCCCCAGACCCCCTTGGTTGGGTCCGGCCTGAGAGCTCTCGAATTATCATTTAGGGCCCTCCTATATACTATAATTTCTAGCCAATAATACATATGGCTGGTCCAATCCAGCGTCTTCTTGTGGGGGTTGATCTCTTGTCGGGGGTTGGTGTTTTCTTCCTGTTGGGGCTGGTTGCCCCCGTCCGTGTGATCTTTTGCTGAGATGAAGGGGCCTGGCTTGTCTCACGAGGGGGGGTGTGACATGATCGCTTTGACCCTTTGGGCCTTATTTACCATACAGTACTAATCTGATCACCTAGTGGGGGTGACCTTTGTCTATTCAACTATCCCTGCCACCACTTCTGCTAAACAGTATACAAGGCTGTTTATGAAATTCAACTCAATATATATTACCACATTCCCCGTTTTGACGATTCTTATCGTCACATATGATATATTGACTTGATTTTCTATACATACTAGCCATAAAATTTAACATAATTACAAAAATCATAAATTTTGAATTTTTCACAATTTTTCTTCTCAATTTGTTCCATTCTTCTTTGGTACATCTCATCAATTTTTGCCTTCTTGTCTTCTTCTTTTCTTTCCCACATTTCCCCTGACTATGGCCCCCTCCCGGGGAATCCAAATGACCCATTCATCCAGAACCCCAATTAACCTACTCTGCCTTAAATGAAACAGTGTTTACCACTCTTTCATCCGGCCTCGTCCTCTGGGCACATTGAATATGCTAAAAACAATTAAAACAATTTAATCTAAACATTACACATTTCAAATAAAACACAATTTTTTAAAATTATGGTATCCGTTTACATGATCTGGGGAGACACAGAGATTATTATTCATTCTTTCATACATTTTGCTTCTCCTCTCCTGTTAATTCCTTTTCCAAGTCAGCCCAATCACATTTTGCATAATCAACTCAGTTGGTCTTCTCACCTCTCCCCCCTTTATGAACATCCCATGGACATAACACCCATGGACATAACAATACCTACCACCTCAGCGCACAGTCGACAGGGAGGGAGGAGCATCACGCAAGGATTTTTTATTTTTTTTTCCATCATGTCGGCCATAACCTACACCTTACTTTCTACTCTACCTATGTGTATGTGTTTAGTTTAGTACTCTTGCGTTGTGTCATAATCTATACCAGTTGTTACCGTTCAGTCACCTCCCGTCCAACATACCAATCAATCACACAGAGGCCCTTGTTCAACGCTTTGGTTGCACAGTCTCCGACCGTTTTCGCCCCCCCCCCCCCCCTCCACCCCATGTCGGCCAGCCTCAGCTGAAGCCAACGTTTGTAGGCCTGGACCTCGTCATATTCTGTCCCATGACTGTATTTCCACGGATCTACAGACGAACGACTCTGTCAGTCTGGAGGTTTGTCTCAAACCCCCGGCCTTTGTATCCGGGGCTATACTGAAGGAGGGGTAGCGTCCCAAGCGACCTCTCTTCATAATCCAACAATCTCCCACAGGAACTGACTGAACGGGTTCACACCATCGTGTCATAATCTAATGAAATGTATTCCTACACATTTTCCCCATGATCCCTCCACTTGTGATGGTCCATCCTCCCCCCCGACTGAACTGCAAGGGAACAAGAACACAAAACAAATTTTCTTTACACAATACGTCAAATATTTCTCAAGAGAAACCAAATGTTTAACCATTATGCAAACGTAATGGGACCACTTAACTGCCATCGATCTGTCCCAATGCATCTCACGCTCCAACAGTCCTCTCACCAGATCATGACAGAGAAACAACAAACAAAAGGCAAATAATCAAAAAAACATTCCAACAGATGTGAAAGCAAATCAAATGAAAATAACCAGCTCCAACCGCAGACCACCTTAATGGTTATTTAGAAAGAAAAGAAAATAAATCTAAACGCTAAATTCAAAGATTAAAAAATAGAAAAGAACTCTAAAAATCTAATCCAATTCCTCATCCAATTGATTACATAAACACAGATATATCATACTCAAACCCATTTTGTTATTCTTAAGACCAGTTTCACCTTAAGTGTAAGCTAAGTTGCGTGTGTGCATGCATGTGTGACCAAATTGTGTGAATGTGTGTCTGTGTGTGTCTGTGTGTGTGTGT
This sequence comes from Notolepis coatsorum, assembly GCF_963971535.1. Classification (NCBI taxonomy): domain Eukaryota; kingdom Metazoa; phylum Chordata; class Actinopteri; order Aulopiformes; family Paralepididae; genus Notolepis; species Notolepis coatsorum. The sequence goes on from NC_140165.1 coordinate 229,425,688, forward strand.
GTGTGTGTGTGTGCGTGTCCGTGTGTGTGTGTCTGTGTGTGTGTGTGTGTGTGTGTGTGTAAATGTGAATGGGTGTGTGTGTGTGTGCCTGTGTGTGAATGGGTAGACAAAGCCTCCTTGCCCCCATCCCCCGCTCAATCATTCACTGAAATCAAAAGGACATCTCAATCTCACACATACATACAAAAATTAAATTTAAATAAAAAATACCATCTGTACCAGCTCAACCAAAATTACGAGCTCCAGTAATCATTCATATTATAAACATATATCTCTCTCATACACTCGTTAATCAACCACAGACCGACAACGGGTTAGTTCCCCTGCGCTCATCTCTTCTACTCTCTCATCAGGCTACACTCATCCCTAGCTAATACAATTCACACTTAATTTCTACACTCCTACCTACTGCCAGAGAGAGTCTAGGAACTCTCCCTCAACGACAGAACCTCAAAGCATTCCTAGCACCTTGAGAGTCTACCGCTATTCTCCCTAACCAAAAAGCTAGCCCTCCAATAGTCATAATCCCATTGAACGACTACCTCCCTGATTGTCTCACTCACTGACCCAGCTGTGTTCTGTATTAGCACGCTTCCTGTCTCAACATTTCCCCCGTCATAAAAATAACTGCCAACTGTTCTCTCACTCTACAACTGTCTCCTGCATCTTCACCTCTGACCCTCTCCTGTTGCATCTAATCTCACTCCATCCTGTCATAAAAGAACAAACAGCCATTGTAAACAACAGCTGTATGCACGACCCCCCTTGGGCCCTCCTGTAAACACCAAAAAGGGTAACACTCACACATTTCATCCCCCAGGGGCAGCTGTCCCCTAGAGTCTAAAAGTAGTACACCATCATACAGTCATCAAAATAGCATATAAACCAAACCCCTTGTCACTAAATTATCCCACTGTGTCCCAAGGATTTTGCAATCAATTTCTAATATAAACCATCAGCTTATGTAAATCAATGGCATTAAAGATATAACATTCTAACAGTATTTCAACATAGCAATGAAAAGAAAATATACCCCAACAAGCCTACATCACTAAATTATCATCCTCATGATCTAAAGACTTGCAGCAAACATTAATCTAAACATTATCCTATTTAAATCAATGGCCTTAAAGCTATAACAAGTATCAATATCTGACATTTCAACATCAATGCATTCTATACAAGCACCTTAATTCAAGCTACATAAAACAAAACATCATTATTCCAAGCATACAATTGTACATGTTACACAAATTTAAAAAACTGGAAATGTCCATCAACTCTAATTATTATATATGTAGGCATCATTCATTTCAGCATAACATTTATAGTGGTTAGTCCTAAATGCTCCTTTCTTCATACACGTGTGATAAATTGATTTTACTGCAAGCATTGTGTAACTCTAGTGTAGAGCCATTTTCCAAATTCAGCCTATAGCTACTCTCAAACTACCGTTTATCTGTGTATCATGTATGCAATAAAAGTTATGATGTATTTTAACACGGGTGACTGAATTTGCAAATCTGGTATGTCATAAATGTACTGACTATCTGATGAATTGAAACTGGGGGACCCTGATGTAAACAAGACAAAAGTCTTCCTTTGGTCTGCATCCCCTTAACCATTGTGTGTATTGAGCTGTACTTATTTTTAATCAATCTCTACTCTTTCCCCCCTGGATAAAAATATATCCCTGTGCATCAAAGACAATACTACAATCTACCCAGTATAGCCGGATTGTGAACCCCAGATTTATCATAGGCAATGTATCCATTACTTCATTTCTCCTCAATAGGCTCACTGTATTGTTTGCAGCCTAAGTAAACCTTCTCCCCTAACCTAACCACCATACATGTTACATCTCTTCCCCCGCTTACACAAAAATACAATGCACAATATACAAATATAACCATATTACATAATGCAGAATATTCTCTTACCCGTTATTCCTGTCCCCCGAGCGAACTATCACGAATGCACCAGACCCAATCCACGTTGTACCGCGCATGCGCAGTTGCAACCGAAGCGGCTGTTATAACGTCGCTTACGACAACCAAATTCTGCCACGACATTCATAAATCTGCCACGATATTCATAATCTGCCACGACATTTATCACGTTATCTACCACGTTATCTACCCCTTCCCGAACATCATTCTCAAAACTCGAAACGTAACATATGCCGCCCCCAAACGCCACAAAACAACGGCATGCAAGCTAACTAGCTTTAGCCAGCTCTAATGCGACGTTCAAGGCCCTCACGGGAGCCGTGCCTTTCAAGATCCGTTCATCCACGCAATTCGCTCAGTACCATCCAAAGTATAAACAATTCACACAAGCTTAAAATAGCCAACCACTCTAACAGAAAATAATTTTTAAAACAAATACACCAACCAACGCCGCACACATAGTTCAACACGAATCCTTTCTCCTACCTTCTCCGCCTCACTTCATAGCACCGCGAACGTTACATACTCTCCACAACACTATGACGTCACCAAGCAGCGAATCCCTAATATCATATTATACCATCGTTACTGCATCAATAATAACCCTCAAAACGGCCACAATTTCTCCACCCTGCGTCTCAACCGCCTCTTACTTGTAATCGCCGCCACAGTGTTTAATCAATTCTCTCATAACGCCACCGTAACGTCCCCAGTATCACCGCGGACTCTTCCACAGAGCTAAGCCAGCTAGCCCCAACCACCAGCAGGACTCGCCTCCAACATATGTCCGTTGGTCATTAAAATATCATAACAAAATAACAATACGCTCCTACGTTTCGTCAATCATTCATAACCACAGCCATAGCCCCCCCATACAATTCCTAACCATAGCCATAGTCCCCATACAACCATTAAGTACTTATCAGTCAGTTCGACCGAATTGTTTTTGTATTACAGCGAACGTAATTAATCAACAGGCCGGTTTCGCTCAAGATTAAAAAGGGATCTCCGGACCCATTCGATTCTATGCCTAAGGACGAACACACATCTTCATTTAATTCGGCCGAATAGGTTCCCGCAGACACGTCCGGTCTATCACGCGATCAGCCAGCAAACCATTCTATTATTGAGCCTCTTGAACACACCGGCACCCCTACCATCTATTAATTACTACGTGTTATTCCTGTAATCGCACAGACCAAGTTCCCCGATCATGCAGGGGCCAAACTCATCTTTACCATACCTGATTTGCATGTTCTAAATAACAACAGAGCTCTTCTTATACACAGCTCTCTCCCCATTCAGAACAAAAAAATCTTAATCAACCATTACCCGCGCCCTCTTCCTGAGAATAATTTTTAGGGAATTTATATACTCAGAACGCGCCCCTGTCGTACACAACAGAATAACCGTGCTTCCTAGCAAGAAAAGCCTTTTACCTGCCGTCATGCGACGCCACCCCCGTTATAACATGACCAGATATCCTGTGCGGCACCAATACGCAATCACATTACTATAACATGAGGCCTTGTAATTACTCCAACTTCCCCGTACAGTTCATAAAGTATATTCCATACGCGTTAACCAACCCAACCCCCGTGGCCCGCTGGGCCGAGACCGGCCTCCTGTGTCCGAATAAACATACAAACATAAAAAGCCCACGTTTGCATGTTCACTGCACAACAAGCGCGATCGTCATACCTCCGGACATCCTAACCTAAGACACCGCACCCCCCAACCCTGCATGCAGAAGCCATATTCACCGTGGGCCCCAAACAGTGGCGTACACAACCAACCTTCACCCCGTCCCTCTCTCCCTCCTCCATTCAGACAACAAGCCCATCGTTAATCACTCCAAACGCAGCAACACCCCAGCTCTTTGCCCCGTGTCCCCAACACACAGCAAGGCCCAGATATGATACATATGACAAGACCCTACCGCACCTTTTCAGGGGGAGACACAAAGGGTAGGGAAGAACGGCACCATTTCTGTGGTAAATTCCCACAGACTTTCTACAATAATTTGAGGTTATTGTAGCACAATACAATGAGATTGATTATCTGGAAGGAGGAGGGAGAATTCATACTAATAGAATCGTTGGTCTCCTCATCTGACTTAGCAGATGAGGAATAAAACGTGTACGCCAAACAAACCAGAACTGTATTTCATCTCAACTGATTTATTTGAGTCAGGGCCAAGGGTGAATAAAAGGTTGACTTTTACATACAAAAGATGATCAGAAAACATTAACAGCTGTCTGTTGTACAGAAATATCACAATCAGGTTTACATCTCCAACCTCAATAATGTACATGAAACAGTCGACAACATAATCTGAACATACATTGACCATGCTGCACACATTTATACATGAGTAAATCTGGTTTCAGATATTAAGGATTTACACTAAACTTTAAACAACAAATGGTGTTTTCCCATGATTTTACTCACATAAAATGCAAACAGCACAGCAGTTCAGTCTCTCTGGTGGTGAAGCGGTGGAGGAGCCCCCAGACCCCCTTGGTTGGGTCCGGCCTGAGAGCTCTCGAATTATCATTTAGGGCCCTCCTATATACTATAATTTCTAGCCAATAATACATATGGCTGGTCCAATCCAGCGTCTTCTTGTGGGGGTTGATCTCTTGTCGGGGGTTGGTGTTTTCTTCCTGTTGGGGCTGGTTGCCCCCGTCCGTGTGATCTTTTGCTGAGATGAAGGGGCCTGGCTTGTCTCACGAGGGGGGGTGTGACATGATCGCTTTGACCCTTTGGGCCTTATTTACCATACAGTACTAATCTGATCACCTAGTGGGGGTGACCTTTGTCTATTCAACTATCCCTGCCACCACTTCTGCTAAACAGTATACAAGGCTGTTTATGAAATTCAACTCAATATATATTACCACACTACTTTTTATTTTGTCTTGATAAACCAATAAATGACTCAACCAGGATCATTTCAATTCGATGCTAAATTAACTTTTACGCACGCGTAAAATGTGCCAGATATAATTTTACATGCGTTACATTTTTATCAATATCTTGGCCATTGTTTGTGCTAGAATGAAACGGAAAACATTGGGAGGAAGTGACGAAGGAGGCGGAAGTTACTGCCAGAAAAAAATAGTAGAACAAGCCTGCACAATTCGTCCACTAGATAATTTCTGTCGGACAGTTAGTAGTTAGTAGTTCGACTTTTATAACAGTAGTAGTAGCAGTAGTAGTAGCAGTACTAGCAGTAATAGTAGTGGTAGTAGTAGTAGTAGCAGTAGTAGTAGTTGTAGTAGCAGTAGTAGTAGTATTAGTAGACGTTTTAGTAGTAGTAGTTTGAGCTATCCATGTGCTAACGTTGACGATCCAGTGAGGAGGAGCAAGGAGCAGAAGGAGCCCTGCCTTCAACCAGTTCAGTGAGACATGGAAGGAGGGCTAACCAAGACAGGTGAGAGACTTATTATTATTGTTATTATTATTATTATTAGTGCTTTTGTTTTAGTTATTACTCTGTTCATAAAAGTTGAAAATGATGTATTTTTACATGTCATTGTCTACAGCAATGATTTGCCTGGGACATCTAGGGGGGCAGGGCGTGCCCAAGCCAACCCTAACCCTAACCCTTATTACTAGGTTTGCAGACTTTGTACGCAATATATACAGAATGGAATATTGAGTGTATATACAGTGTGTGTGTGTGTGTTGTATGAGCAGTGTCTTATATATACAATGTGTGTGCCATTTATGTGCAGACATGATGAGCAGCCTGCTCCAGGCCGACGCAGGACAACCCAGGCCAGGCCAAGACGTCCAGCCCAGGCAGGAGATCAGGCAGGAGATCAGACACCCTGGAAGACCGACAGTGATCCTGATCCAGTCCCTCAGCCCCTCCGGTTCATGCCGTGCAGACCCCCAGGACCGCAGCTAGACCCCCATGCCACGTATACACAGGTAACACCTGTCAAAAGGCGTTACAGTTTGACAGGTGCAATATTTTTTTTGGATACGCCTCAGGCATCCTGCACTCTATATGACTGCACTCTAGTCATATGTGTACTGTATATATGTATATTGAATATCCCACAATTTAATTATTTAGTTATTTTTTACTTTTTTACTGTAAAACATTTTTTTTTACTTTTTTTTGTAAAAAGAATTACCTTTACTGACTTTTTGTAAAAAAAAAAAGCATGCTGGTGATCATTTCCAGTTGAGAATCAAAATTTCGTCTGTGTTTATTACCTGTGTATGGAGAAAATAATGCTTTGTAAATTGAATTCTGATCTGTTCTCTTTTGTTTATGTAAATATGCTACCTGAGGGTGCATTTCCACTGTTTTATATCCTTGATTTGATATGTTTGCATTGGTTCATACTAAAAATAACACATTTTCTCAAATCCGATTTTGTGTTTTGTGTTGTACATTATGCAGTATACAGTATATACAGTATTATACAATATGAAAACTAAGTGTCAGGTCATATATGTGAGGCTGTGCTGAAAAAAAGATACCAAACATACCATGGTAAAACATTTTAAAATGGGAATTATACAATTTAAATCAAAATTAGCCAAAACATATGAAATATCCCAAGACCCAGAAGGGTCAACCTGCCCACTATACCAAGACATCAGAGACATATACTTCCCACAAATTGCAAACACCCAAAGAGACTTTGAAAACATGGAAAACAACTCAAAACTCCCATACCTACTGGGAGAAATACAACAATATGCAAACACAGCAGCAACATTTGTGAGCTGCTGTGACAAGAAAAGGACATCCAACGGAATACAACCACCGTCAATCATACAAACAATTCCTTCTGTAATGTACTGATTTCTTTTGATTTCTCTGTTTGATTGTTTTGTTTTGTTTGGCTTTGGCAATGTAAATGTATGTTTCCCATGTCAATAAAGCCCATTTGAATTGAATTGAATTGATTTGAGAGAGAGGGGGGAGATAGGAGGTAGATAGGCAGAGGTGACAGTAATTCATTACAATTCTGTATGAAGGGTTGAGGTTGAAACTACAGGTTAATTTGTTCTGGTCCAAGGTGGATTGGAACACAAAAAACGTCTAGTTGTTGTGTACATTCATAGTAGACGATATATATTATAGGGGAGCAGAGATTAGCATAATTAAATGAGATCTCCCTTTTGAGAAATGTGCATTTGAGCATTTGATAAAAACAAGAAAAAAGTAATGGGTACAAGACTGTACTAAATGCACGCTGTGGAGCTTAGAGGACAACGTTACAAAAAACGAAATTGTCAAAACAACAGACATAATACACTAGTGGAATTATATACTCATGATTACCTGTTTTTCAATGCCATAGTCTTTGTGTTTGGTATGTACATGTTCATAGCAATCAATAAAAACAAAGATGGCGGTGAAAGTGGGAACGGATTACAAGGGATACCAGCATCAGAGTAGTTGTACTCTTGTGATTGGTTGAAGATTCGTTTGTGGGTATTGTAGTAGTTACCATGGAAATGAGTAAATATTATGATATAAAACACATTCTCTCAAAGATTAAGTTAAAACATTGACCTGTATTGGTTGTGACAGTAAAATAATTGAATAATCGACAGTATACCTCCGTCAAAGATCATGAACACAATACGGTATGACCATAAATAGTGATTGTTTGAGCTTCACGGCAAAGGGAGGAAATAACAGTGGAACCTCACTCCCCAGGTCTATAGATCACAGTGGAACATCACTCCCCAGGTCTATATATCACAGTGGAACCTCACTCCCCAGGTCTAAAGATCACAGTGGAACCTCACTCCCCAGGTCTAAAGATCACAGTGGAATCTCACTCCCTAGGTCTATAGACCACAATGAAACCTCACTCCTTAACTCTATAGACCACAGTGGAATCTCACTCCCTAGGTCTATAGACCACAGTGGAACCTCACTCCCCAGGTCTATAGACCACAGTGGAACCTCACTCCCTAGATCTATAGACCACAGTGGAACCTCACTCCCCAGGCCTATAGACCACAGTGGAACCTCACTCCCTACGTCTATAGACCACAGTGGAACCTCACTCCCCAGGTATATAGACCACAGTGGAACCTCACTCCCTAGGTCTATAGACCACAGTGGAACCTCACTCCCCAGGCCTATAGACCACAGTGGAACCTCACTCCCTACGTCTATAGACCACAGTGGAACCTCACTCCCCAGGTATATAGACCACAGTGAAACCTCAAACCTCCCTCCTCGAGTCTATAGTTCAAGACAACTGTGTGGATCCAGGAACAACAGTAGCTGCATTAGTCACAGATGGATCCAAATAAAACCAACAAACAGTTTGATCTCAACAGCTTCTTATTATCCGTGACATGGTGGGGCTTAAGGAAACACCTCAGACGTAAGGAGACACCTGGAGAGTGCCGTGCTCAGGGGTGGAGCGAGGAGGTGAAATATTGGAGTAGTCGCCTCTGAATTATTCACACGGGTAGCGTCACTTCAGTAGCTGACCCTGGGGTGCTAGGCGATGGGAGAGGTCAGGGGATACATGAGGACACGGAGGACACTTGAGGGGTTTCTCTAATACCCAATACTCGGTTCACGACGCATGGAGGAGCTGCCACTTGTATTGCGTTCAATGAGTGCATTTACATGCACATAATACACTTTATTTGTATAGCACCTTTCATACAAGAATTGCAGCTCAAAGTGCTTCACAGTAGCAAGAAAATACACAAAATCAGGAGATCAAGAGCAATGCATAAAGTGCAGACATAAAATAAGTATAATAATAATAATAACTTTATTTCTATAGCACCTTTCATACAGGGGATTGCAGTTCAAATTGCTTTACATCAGTAAGAAATAAGACATAAAATCTGTGTAAAACAAGCAGCAAGAGCAAAGCATACAGTGGGATAAAACTAAGAATGCAGATATATTAATCAAATCATATCAGAACCGCACGTTCCAATAGGCTTCTTGAATTTCTGTAATCTCTTACAAAACATGATAAATGTCATAGTATGCACCTAGCGGATAGTGGGGTGTAGAAATAAAAGTAAAAATAAGTCAAATAATAGCAAGGGTAAAATGAGCAGACATATAAAATCACAGTTTTTCACATTAGGATCTAACATCCCAACAGGCCACTTTGTTTATGGTTTGATTCAGTTTTAGTAGAATAATAAAATGAGCACTTAAAGTGCAGACATACTATAAAATCACAGTTTTTTACAGTGCAATAAAATTGTTCTGGAATACTTTTTAACAGTTCAAAGTCGTCTTTACCTTCTGTTTGGTATCCACAGTTTAAAACCTGACAGTCTTCCCTCTTGTTTGATACCAACTTTGACCCTGTTGAAGTCAGAGGCTCTGTGTAGGATTGTTAGTAACTGTCTAACTGCATATATAACTATTTCCACTAGAGGGCGGTCTAGGCGGAGCCACTCAGGAACACCACCAGGTGGCGAGTATAAATATAGATGTCTTCTCCCACTCTTTCTTTTTCCCCCCAGCCTCTCAGTGAGAGGAGAACTATAGAACTGCTGCTCTGCCATGTGAATAAATAAACCACGCCAGTTAAAGGCTAAAGATAGAAACCATGACTCTTGACCATATTATTGTCGCCCTATAGCCGGATTCTGTCAACAGACCCTTCGAACCTCCCACTCAGGGCAAACCTCCCTCTCAGGGTGCAGTTCCCTCTCTCAGGGCGGAGTTCTAGGCCTGTTTCTTACACAGTTTTAAAAGCCTGACAGTCTTTCTTGCTTGATACCCACACAGTTTAATACCTTAATACCTGACAGTTTCGAACCTGTAATGAAAACCAATAGACAGAGTAAAATAGTGCAATGCAATAAAATAATAGAATAGACAGTAAAATTATGAATAATAAAATAAAGTAATAAGAGAATAAAACAGAGGGAATAAAAATTATAATAAATACCAAAGACACCAAGACTTGGTCTGTAAAGCCTTTCACATTTCCTGCTCACAGTCCCCAAACTTCCCACCTATCTGTGGAAAAACAGTAATTGACTGTACAGATGTCCAACCTTGGATATACAAAATAAAAGAGAATAAAAACATAAAAGGGAATAAAAACATGGGGAATAAAACATAGAGAAATAGTGCAATGTCAATCACAGCGAAATAGTGCAGTATAAGGCTTTGTGTCCACCGGGGACGTTTTTTTCAAGACGGACCGCTTTGAAAAGCAAAAAAAAAAAACTCAGAGCGTTTTCCTGAGTCTTGCGACTGCCGCGGCTCCCCCACTTGCTCGATGTTGTTTGGTCGGTCGGAAGAAAAGTTACCTTGATGAGCGGCGCTCCTCTCCAAAAGTTTAACTAGTTTCAACTTTAGGCGCTGGGAGCGCTCTGCCCAAAAACGCTGCCGCCGAGAGCGTTAAAACGTGAGGCGCGGCGCTGGGAAAAGGAGCGCGCCTGTCGCGTCTGTAGCATAGAAATGAATGACAGAAAGGAGCTGACAACTCATAAAACGTCCCGCATATTTCCCAAAAAAAATGCAGCGCGTGCCTTGTAGCAAGATGACAGAGAGAAAGAAATCTAGCGATAGCCATCTTTATCGTATTTTACTGCCGCGGTTTTGCACATATAGCATATTTTAATACACTTTATTGTATATTAATTATATATATAGTTATTGCCTGACACCACAGTTCGCCCTTTGCTTTTTATTAGCTTTTTATTAGTGTATTCATGTAGTTATTAGTGTATTTGTGCTTTGTCGCGAATCGCAATGGCCCGTCTCTTGTGGGTAGACAGGCAGGCAACTCCGGTGTCAGGTTACAAACAGAGTGGTAGATATGATTGGCTGTGACTGGTTGTCTGAAAATGCGCTCAGCTCGTCACTCTGAAAAGTTCAGAAAGTTTCAACTTTAAACGCTGGGTGCGGCCGCACAAAAAAACTGAAAGGCGCTGAAAAAAGAAGCAGACTGCAGCGCATTTCCTATAGGTGGCAGCATGCGGCCGCATACGCTCTGTCCTCATTGGGAACAATTGACAAAAGACGCTTGCGCCCAGAAATATGCGGCAGGCCCTAATATTGTAAAGTCAGTCAAATGCGTTGGTAAAGAGAGGTTTTAAGCTGCCTTTTAAAAATGTCTCACGTATTGGCAAAGGCTGCATCACCAATCTTCTTATGACTCTTTCTGGTGACCTCTAATAGACCTGCATCTGATGATCGCAGTGTTCTGGCGGGTGTGTAGTTTATTAGAGAGTCAGCAATGTAGCTGGGTCCTTGTCCAAGTAGAGCTTTGTATGTGAGGGGATCACCTCAAAATCAATAAAAACATTTACAGGAAGCCAGTGTAGAGTAGCTAAGACAGGACTAATGTGTTCCCTCCTTTTGGTATTAGTTAGTAGTCTAGCTGCAGAGTTTTGAATGAGCTGGAGTCTTTCAGTAGTTTTCTTGGGGAGACCAGTGAATAGTGCATTGCAGTAGTCTAGTCGGCTAGATATAAAGCATGAATTAGCTTCTCTGTATCATTTTGATTTATGAATGGTCGTACCTTCGCTATGTTTCTGAGATGAAAGGACGCTATTTTGGTCACTTTGTTTAATTAAATGGGAGTTGAAGTTCAAATCTGAGTCCAGGATGACACAGAGACTTGTCACCTCCGGTTTAATCCAAGTAGTTAAACGTCCTAGATTATTTGTTAACATCTCTCTTTTTGATTTGGGGCCAACAAGTAGGTTAGGAACCAAGGTCTTTTCAATTAATCCAGTATTGAGCTGGCTGACAAACTGGGCTGCAATCTAATGTTTAATGTTTTGTTCTCACCAGTGCCTCCACGGAAACGCCCCCTCTACCTTAAAGAACTCATCACCCCTCAATTCTCCTCATAAATCAAATCAAATAAAATGTATTTGTAAGGCCCGACAACACACGTTAATGTCCCCATGGGCCGGACACGTCTTCTTTAAACAAGTCAAGAAGAAACATCACAATAAATCAAGAACAAAACAAAAACACCATAAAGTCCAAAAACACTCAGGTGTATTGATACTCTCATTGACACTATGTTTGTTTCTGACTCAAAGTGTGTGTGTGTGTGTGAGAGAGAGAGAGAGAGAGAGAGAGAGAGAGAGAGAGAGAGAGAGAGAGAGAGAGAGAGAGAGAGAGAGAGAGAGAGAGAGGTGTGAGAGAGATGAGGAAGGGGCAGCCTATTGCTTATTAACAGCGGAGGAGTGCTGCCGAGTGCTTCCGCGTTTTCCCTGATTGGCTGCGACACGCCCCGCGGCAGCGGCAGAGCTTGCGGCATTATGTAGCCGTAATCCGCCATGATTTTTGTTCGAAGCTTAGCTCACCTGGCAGCGCTGCGGTCCTGCGATCCTGCGGTCTGTTGGTGACAAGTTTGAATCCCATCAATTTTTTTTTTTTTTTTTTTTAACATGTATTCTTTCACCGGTTAAGGTTAGGCATGGTTAAGGTTAAGGTTAAGGTTAGGCATTGTTTCGGAGTTGGTTAAGGTTAGAAGGGTTAAGTTTAGGCGCTGTTAAGGAGCTGGTTAAGGTTAGAGTTTGTCTTAGAGAATGGCAATATTCTTTCTATGGTTAAGGTTAGGCATGGTTAAGGTTAGGCATTGTTTCGGAGTTGGTTAAGGTTAGAAGGGTTAAGTTTAGGCGCTGTTAAGGAGTTGGTTAAGGTTAGCGTTTGTCTTAGAGATTGGCAATAGACAGCCTATTTCCGCACTGCCGCTCTCTCGCGCTGCCACGGTCACATGGTCACATTGTCACATTCTTGCACTCCTCCGCTGTTAAAAAGCAACACGCGAAGGGGCAAGAGAGAAAGAGAGCTGGGAGGCGTGAACACTTAAGGTAACTAACTTGCGTTCAGCGTTTCTCTGATTGGCCACGATGCCCACATGACCGCGCGCTAGCACGCCCCCTTATCGCTGCCTGCCGCTGTGTGTTGCAGCGCGCGGCAGAGCGGCAGAGGTCCCCTGTGTGTTCTCGCCTTCCTCAATTTATACGCATGGAAGTATTGACTACGCCGTAATGAATCATTAAAAAAATATACCGTTAACTGGAATATGTTGTGCCTTTACACATATGTTGGATTATGTAATTGGTTTGTCATGACAAACAAATAAAAAAATCGCGATTTACCCGGTGGCTACAACAACACACAGTGACTGCATGTAGTGACTTCCATGCATTCGGGACCTCCATGTTTTGGGGGTATTCATCACACAAATCGGATCCGGGATTCGACTCCCATCAGTCGGGCAAGAACTGCGGGTTTTCAGCCTCTCTCCTCTCTCCTGGAGCTTAAGGGGGAACTTAGTATTCCTGCCTCTGAGGAGGGTGCTACAACATCAACACACAGTGACTACATGCAGTCAGAGAGAGAGAAAGGGGCCTCTCTGTGATCAGAAGGAGATACTATTAGAGTACAGTATTAGAGGGTGGGAGAAGCTGGCGGGGTGGGTCCGGGTCCGGTAAACAGCGTCTCCTACAGTTCGGTCGGAGCGCCTGCTAAGCGCGGATAGGATCTAAGTGGGATAGTGTGATCCTTCCACACGCTACGTCCTCTCAGTGAGAGTCCGCGCTGCCAGGTGAAAAGAAGCGGTTGATTGGCTGGACGTGTGTCGGAGGAAGCATGTGGTAGCCTCCACTCTCCCAGACCGACTGTGGGGGGTACTGTAAGTGCGCAGCGACCAGGAAGGGGATTGGGAATGGACCTGTCTCATGATTGGAGGATCAAGAAAAGGGGCAGGGTTTGAGACAGGTCTATTGGCATAACGACTAACATTGGGATGGGAGAAAATCGGAGGAAAAAGGAGGGGAAAAAAGATCAATAAAAAAAATAAAAAAAGCACACAATGACTGCTTCTTAAGAACACTTGCTGTTGCTCAAAAACACTGGATGTTTACAATATTTCAAGGTTTGAATCAGCGTTCTCCAAACTAATCTAACAAGAATGTCCGCTGATCGTATCCCGTCATTGGCAGCGTGGATATAGCTTATCCTTTACCGATGGGGTAGTCCGTCCGACGTAATCTTCTTCATATTCATCATCATCATCATCTTCTCTTTCAACTCTCCTCTAGTGTCTTGATGGCCCTGTATTTGTAGCAGGCCAGGGTCCAGCTGATGACATCACAGCTAGTGACATCATAACAGGTTTTCCTCCAATCCACAAACAGTTAGTTTTCAGTTTGAAAATGTAGGCGTGGCTTAACGCTAACTGCCCTGCTGAAGACAGTATTTCTTTCCAACTCATTTTAAGACAAAAACATTGTTACTATTACATTTACAACACATATATTAATATTAAGGTACTTCTCTCAAAGACACATAGTTCAACATAACACATTAACTGTTTTGTCCCAGAGTAAACCACAAAGCTGACATTCACAGGAGTTATTTTCAGTTCAGCGTATCAAGCTCTATATGACCTTATTCATTAAACTTATTTACCTAGATTTCTTTAAAACAGAGCTTTTCTAAATAATTATCTTAAATTATACTAATTCAACCAGTTACCCTTGATACTCAAACTTAATTAGTTTACACAATAGTTTTGTACTTTAGTAAAATCACTTGACCTCCCTTTATCCTGTACATTTGGCTATATACCACTCCAAGTTTACTATCAAAATGTTTCCCAGGTTAAACACATCATTTCAGTAATAATTGTAGTTTAATCAAAGCTATATTTCATATAGAAAAACACATTTCTAATGTGTCCTGATTACTAAATATTAAACACTGCTTCCTCCTCTTCCACTATCTGTGTTTCTGTGCCACAGAAGAAGTTAGCTTCTCACACCTCTGTGAGAAACAACTGCTGTCCTGCTTGTATGCAAATGCTCTTGTGTCAGCTGTCCCCGGTCAGTTACAGTCACCGCCTATATTGATCATTGAATTACTTAGTTACAGAATGAGTTATTATTAAGAGATATATACTTTATTTGAACTGGTATTGCAAATTAAGTTATCTAATATAGAAATTCACTTTTCCAAAGTAAAAAGGCTTTCTTTAATAGATCATTTTACTAGCTACTCCTTTGGCTGTTTCCTTCTCTGTCTCTGTTCTTTGTACAAGGCCTGATAAAGCACACTCTAATGTGATCACTGGTTCCTTCTCTTAGCCGATGTTTGTTGACTCAGCTGTTTCCAACAAGGAAGTTAGTAGAGTCACATGGCTATGTTATCTCCTGTCCTCTGCCTCGTGATCTCAGCTGTGATCTAGTACTATATTCAAATGAACCATATGCTTCCCGTGGCTCAGTCACCTGAGAAATTACTTTAAACCTTTATCTTGAGTTTCAAATTGGAGGTTACGCCTAATTACTTAAGAACAAGTATAATTTAACATTAGGCAAATTATACTACACCAGCTTTGACCTGCCACATCAAACAGACCTATTTTGTCAAAGAAAATAACTCTACAACAAGATGCAATGCATGCTATATACAATGAAATGCATAATGCTAAACTGTAGTGTCAAGACACTCATCTCCCCTATACACACACACACACACACACACACACACACACACACACACACACACACACACACACACACACACACACACACACACACACACACACACACACACACACACACACACACACACAGACACACACACACACACACACACACACACACACACACACACACACGGTAAGACAGGTCAGTGCTAGGTCAGTCTTCTATCATGATCAAAGGACCACACCTCCCCCCTAACAAGTTACATTGGGTGCCGAGGATCAAAGGATCGGGCCCAAATAGCAAAATACAAAGAAAACTAATGAAATTGTATCTATAGATATATTAGTTAGATAAGTGCATGAATTTAGGCATGCATGCTCATCTGCTCTGAAAACATATCCCCGCAACGACTGTGTACTTGATGTTGTACATTAGAACATATTACATATCGGCTTTAGTTTACACAATTACTGGAAAGTTGCATTACCTTGATCACGACGCCTGCAATTGCCAGGCCAGACACCACCTTCCGATGCATGATAAATTATAATAAATGGAAGAATAACGTTAGTTAGTTGGCGAACTAACGTATTTGACAGTATACAATACTAATATCCAATATAGACAGTAGCTCAAATGCTCAGCATACATCGCTGTACCGCGGCGCACACACAGGCTAGCTTGAACGCACATGCACAATCTACAAACATTTACAACACACACATGTGCTAATTTATGATTTATTATTGAATTGATAGGTATCTTTACCTGGACTCGGAACCCAGTCCTCCTCCATGTCCATGTCGGACGGACCGTCGGACTCGTCGGATGTGCCGGGGAAATAATCGGCCTGAACAGCGCGCTTCCTCGTGCTTCGGCGGGGCGACGTGCTCCTAGCAGACGCGCTGGGCCTGCCACAGCTGGCTCGGCACCCGGTTCAGTGTTGGAAGTCGTAGCAGCAACGAAGGGAAGCCTTGTTTGACGATACCTATCGTCCGCTCCCGACTTTGTCTTGCATTTCCTCTTCATGATCGAATTGATCAAATGAAGAAGACCTACTCTCAACTATAAACGACTATAAAAAC
>NC_140165.1:229442361-229522361 GCF_963971535.1 Notolepis coatsorum
CATTGGTATTGTTTGGTAATATGCAAATCCTTCCTTCCTTCCTTCCTTCCTTCCTTCCTTCCTTCCTTCCTTCCTTCCTTCCTTCCTTCCTTCCTTCCTTCCTTCCTTCCTTCCTTCCTTCCTTCCTTCCTTCCTTCCTTCCTTCCTTCCTTCCTTCCTTCCTTCCTTCCTTCCGTCGTTCCTTCATTGTATCCATCCATCCTTTCTTCCTTCCTTTCACCTTCTTAATCAGCTTATATTTGTGGATATGCTTTGAAGTATTGACACCTCTCATCAGACGCTCTGGGTTAGTCCCTCAGTGCGTGGGGAGCTTCGTAATTACAAATCCATGCACTTTGCTGTGTGACTTTGCTATAACTTTGACTTGATGGAAACTCCAGTGTGACACTAGCAGTCATCCAATTCCATCCAGCTGACCCCTGCTGTGGACCAGACAAACAGACACACTATACAGTACAAACAAGCACTCCACACACACACACACACACACACACACACACACACACACGCACGCACGCACGCACGCACGCACACACACACACACACACACACACACACACACACACACACACACACACACACACACACACACACACCATTTTATTCCAAGGTTTGAAAATGGGAATATCCTCATCTCAACACACCCATATCTACAGGATAATAAATCACTATATAGGACTTTTACATCCAGCCATATCTCCCGCCTACTCCATACAGTAGACATGTCTCATCCTCCTGTGGAAGACTAGAGCCTGTGTGGACAGTATGGAGGAGACACGGAGCGTGAAGGCAGCAGCCTCTTTACCAGGAAAAGGGCAGGTGGGCGAATGAATCGATTTCCCTCACGTCGCTTTCACTCCCATTTATATTGGGATGGATGATGTGTTGAAATATTACAGGCCGTGTGGTACTGAACAAAAACCAAACAAATAAAGTACATACTACCCTTTGTGTTTTTTTGTAAGAATTGTAATTGTAACCATAGTTGTTAACACATGTTGTGTTGTTTTTAAAAGCAGTCTTAAAAAACACAGTTACATACTTATACAAATATAAGACCGTTTTGACAGCACAACATTGAGAGATTTGCTGGGATAAATGTTTTTATTTCAGTTTCAAATTGTCCTGTAACACACTTGTATGTATTAAGCTAAGGACGACGTATCTTGTGTTAATTAAACAGTTATATGTGTTAAGCTAAGGACAGTGTATCTTGTGTTAATTAACCACTTATATGTGTTAAGCTAAGGACAGTGTATCTTGTGTTAATTAAACACGTACATGTGTTAAGCTAAGGACAGTGTATCTTGTGTTAATTAAACACGTACATGTGTTAAGCTAAGGACAGTGTATCTTGTGTTAATTAAACACGAACATGTGTTAAGCTAAGGATGACACATCTTATTTTAACCTCTTACCCTCTTAAGCCCGGAGCCCTATTTTCTGAAAATCCACCTAAAAATACATACCTAAGTAAATGGAATATTGTATCTAGGGACATCTATGGACCTCCGTGAATGTATTCCCACTGTCAGAAATATTGTCTATTACTAGGCTTACTTAAATTGTGATGAAACAAAGGAGAATATGAATTATGATTTTTCTTTGCATCTTTGACAGTGAATAACACCATGCTAAAAACTGCCACTGAGCTCATTCAGTACCTTCTTGAGATCACGTGTACAAAAAATCGAAGGAAATGAATAAAGGGAAGATGATTAACAGAAGGTTTTGTAGATACAGTACTGAATTCTCCCATCCGGACCAATGCAATTTGAAATATTATTATAGAATATAGAATAGCAGGCCTATAAATGACCTTATTATAGTCAATTCGCACATTTATGGATTGGGCCAAATCTTCTCTTTCAAATGGCCGAGTTCAATTTGGATTTAGTATCACCAAGTGTGCATGAAGAACAGAGAAAGAAATCTACTGTATGTACATGGAGCAGGGTAGATTATCCCTGCTTCGTGGGAACGGGTGTGCACAGCCACTGGGTAGCGAGACACAGTAGAGCTCCGTCTGACTGCACCTTCGTCTTTGGGCCTGGAGCGTCAAACTGGAGGCCAGCAGTGGGAGTGGATGGGGCCCGGGATTTACCAACCTGGTCTGGTACTCTGGTCTTCCTCGCCTTTCCGGGGCGGTCAGCAGTACTCCCCAACTCGCTCTCACCTTCCCCAATACCTCCGGTAACCCTCCCACACCTAGTGACTGAATTGTAAATAAATAACTTAGTTCCTCCCGCAAGCAGTACCCTCCCTCGGTGACATTAGAAACCTTATAGTGGAAAGGGGGAAGTTGGATAGGAAGGGGTTAATTGTATTAACGTTACCCACACCAAAAGGGTTAATAATAGGCTCAGGAATGGACACGCACACAAGACTCCCATCTACCTTCTTTACTCTTATTTGTACTGTTCAGTTACAAATAGTCAATAGTAAAGGGTGGTGCTATGTTTACTTCAATTGTAATTCCATCTCTTGTAACACTTGTAAAATACACCCACACTGTATAGAACCAGGTATTGCCGACCCAAATATAATATACTTCAATGTGCTTGACTCATCACCCACGTCTGGGTTAGTACCAGGGATAATACCTCTCTCAGGCTTTACTTATATAGTAGTGATAATACCTCTCTAAGGCTTTACTTATATAACAACAGGTCGGTAACCTCCCCACAGGGAAAGGGTTAAGTAGATGGGAAAATATTATTAAAGAACAAACACGTTATCACACTCAAAGAAAATGAAAAAGGTGGGCCCACTTTACCAAACAAAAGTCCTATACTAATGCCGGCATGTAATGTTTATGGGGTACCCCTATGAACTGTAGTTAGCAACATTAGCTTCGCCCGTAGGCCGCGCCACACTGTGTACTGTGCAATAGGATCCTGAGCACCGAAGCGCCAGTGTACTCAACCAAGATGGCAGCCTCGCCGCACCACCACTGTCCGGGTGGTAAGATGACGTCGAACGCTCTCGTCTCAGGAGCTAGCAAGCTGTGTTAGGCTGAGGGGCAGTAGCGGCCTGGAGGCGCGTGCTGGGTGATGGCGACCTCTGCTGGATGGGACGAACTCCCGTGCTAGGCTGACAACTGCCGGTGCAGAGCAGATGTAGACCGCCGGCGAAGACAGGCTGCTGGCTGCCGGTGCTGGGTTGACGCGCAATAATAATCTGAAGGCTACCTTAACTGAAGCTACTCTGTGGGTCCTAGACAGCCCTCCTGCTAGCCGAAACATATAACAACGCAGGGTGCCTCTAACCACCAGTCCTCTTCAAGTCACGCTGGCCGGGCACCTCGCTGGAGGGGATAACGTTAACATAAGCCAACTCTTGGTTATACCGCTTTCTTCTAGGATAACTCGTTGTATCACTAGGGTTATTCAGTGGGGACATGCAACACGCTACTACGCTTATATTTCTAGTATAACCCGTAATATATTCAAGTTCAATACGTTCACCCGCGTGATCCACTACGGGGATCTTCCAACGACACGACCACCCAGGTCCAAGTCCAACGCCGAAGAGGCTGGTTCTCTCCACTTCCGTTTCAGTTGACTTGCTTCTCCTCATACCTCTCTTGTGCGCTCCGCCTGCCACCGCCGCCCCCTGCTAGTACCGCCAAGGACAACCTATTTGTGTTAATTAAACACTTTTGCATGTCCGCAGAGGGTAATCTTTCACATATGTTTTGGTTTTGTCCCAAGCTATTTATGTACTGGGTAGACATTTTTGACTGGTATACCAAGGCGTATAAAAGAGAGATTGCCCCAGACTGCCTTCTAGCTCTACTCGGCTGTTCAGCTAACACTGCGGAATTACCTTACAATGAGCAGGAGGCCCTGATGTTTGGTATGGCAGTGGCCAAAAGAACTATCCTGAAGGAATGGAAAGACACGTCGTCTCCAAGTTTTAAAAGATGGCTCACTGAGATGGTCTCCTCTCTGCAGCTGGAAAGCATCCGTCACAGTAGGTCTGAGATCTTGAACAAATTTGAAATGATATGGGGTCCCTTTTTGGAATGCTTAGCTAGAACAGTGGTTCCCAAAGTCGGGGTCGCGACCCAAAGGTGGGCCGCGAGCAGCCACGGGTGGGCCGCGAGATGATTTAAAAAAAATAAAAAAAAAATAAAAAGAATTTTTTTTTTTTTTTTTTTTTTTTTTTTTTTTTGTCAGGCCACTGAACTTAGAAGCAGGCCAGGACAGTGTTTCTAGTTGTATTCTAAAATTCTATTCTATTGTATTCTAAAATGTGACTATATGGTTTTATATTAACTTAATAAATAAACAAAAACGAAAAATCTACTTATTTCAACAAACATTTCAAACTAAATAACAGATTATGCACATAAAACGCTGAAAACAACCGAAGCAACAATAGTATTTTAATGAGGCTATTATTATTATCATTATTATTTTGCAACAAGTTAGCCCTCTCATAAATAGCACATATAAATGAATAACTAACTTGAACTAACTTAATAGGATTGAAGTGATATTTGGCTTAAAAAATCGGTCACCTGGCAAAAAAAAAAAAAAAAAAAAGCCAGACGATGTGCATTGGGCCGCGGCTCTCTGACGCCTTATTTTCTGGGCCCCGGCCTGAAAAGTTTGGGAACCCCTGAGCTAGAACATAAGTGCTTCTCAATGTCCTCCTGTGTATTTTCTGTACTATGTATTGGTGTTGTCAGGATAGTGGAATTTCGAGCTTCGATGCGATACCTTGGGGGGTATCGATGTTCGATACCATTTTTGATACCACAGGGAAAAAGGTTCAATCTTAAATTATAATTTTTATTTTTATAGGTTTTGCTTCTGTTGCTGGTTGGTTCTCCTCAGCTTCTCTCTGGTACTGTAGGAGAGGATAGATATGGCACTTTTGAAACCCTTTGTTTATCTTTAGATCATACATTTGGAAATAACTGTTCATCTCACTTCAATCGTTTTTGTTGCAGAGCATGGTGTTCTGTATCGTTAGTGGCTTAGCTTGGCATCGCTACTGCACTATCTCGCGTACGTGCACGCGTACTGAATAAACCACAAATGTACCTCTAATACCAGTATTAGTCTGACCACACCCCTCATCAGCTTACCTTCATAAGCAGGTGTGTGGTCACCTGCTCTCCTCCTTCTCGCTTTCACCACAAGGAAGAGGTGCCTCGGTAGATCCCCACACTTGACACCATGATGGAAGAAATTGGATTAGGAACAGCTTGGGAAACAAGGATACGTTGACATCATATCTTTATTTTCTCTCTCACTATTTTCGAGAAAATACGGCGATATTGTCTTCGTACTGGAGTGTCTAGAAGATGATGATCATTCTAAAAACCCTCCACCGGTTTTCGTATAGGGAGCACGCCGCTGCATGCTTCTCAACTGCAGTTCCTTGCTGTGTTTGTTGGGGTGAAACCTGTCAGGCCTCAGCTGAACTGTCGGACATGCCGCTGTTGTGAGGAGCGGTGCGTTCCAGGTTGGGTGAGTAGTGTTTGCTGGCGGGCTCCACTTGTCTGTTAGTGCTATGGGGGCTACTTGACAAAGTTTATGGAAACCGGCCCCAGGCTAGGGTCCTTTGTTTAGCCGCCTAGGCGACAGAAGGCCTTGGTCTGGCGACCATTGTAGTTTTAACTAGTGGGCCGCGACCATTGACACTGGTGATCCCTGTGTGTTCTGGACGAGTGGATTCTCTCTGTCACCGTGTTAAGACCCCATCTTTCATATCCAAATGAGAGTATTCCTTCACGAGGGGATATGTGCATGTAATGTGCGATAGCGGCAGATTCATGTTCAAAGTCAGCTATACAGGCCAGTTGGTACTGTGCTGATTCCGCCGGACGTGGTAATGTCACCGTTGTGAAGCGGTGTTGACGTCTTGTTTTCTCTTTTCTCTTAAAAAGTGAGGAGGGGTTCAGAACGGCGGCCTGTCTGGGTGAGTGTTATGTCATTGTTTACATGTTCATGGCTTACGGTTAGCCGGTCAGTGGCCTGGCGCGGGGTAGCTTGGCTTCTCGCGCGCCGCCGGGAGCTCGCTTCTGATCGCGTGCGTCGTTAGATCGGCGTCTCGCGAGCGGAAGCAATAGCACCCGAACGGTTGGAGCAGCCGTTAGCTTGATGCTATTCTGTTGAACGTGCTTTGATTTTAACATGTTTTACACTCTTGACCACGACGTCATCCTTGACAGGGGATGTTCGTCGACCCTGCCTGAGCCTAGACGGGGATTGCGTCAACAAAGAGGACTGTAGCGACTGGTGGAGCGGCGACGCTGCCCGGGTCGAACAACACAGGACGGCTGTGTTCTACGGTGTCTTGTGACTGCACTTCGCTGATCTGCGTTCCGGGTAGGTACGGGGTTGGCCAGACCTCATAACACGTCTTCTGGTTTTACTTTGCTAAATGTATTGTGAAATAACGGTGTTTTTTCCCAAAACGTGTGTTGTTGCAATACATTTGGGATACGTTGCGGGTTGTGTGTGAGCTGTTTTTGTCACTGGCAGTTAGCTTCTCCGTGCAGATCGTGATGTATTGATCTGGTTGTTGTGTGAGAAACATCATGGTGTTTGTGTACCGTGTACTCACTACTAAGGCAACTGACCTATGAAGCTATGCTTGGTGACAAGTGAGTAAAAGAATGTTCTTTCTCAGACTGTAATGACAATGGACAGTGAGTTCACACATTAACAGGTTTTCCTGTTTTAACTGGCCGTATTGAGGGTAAAATAGGAGGATTGTGTTTTTCCCCCCCGGTTCCCTGGGGACTTTATCACCTCCTATCAGACATGTTGTACATTAATTGTGTCTTTTGTGTGGTAGGGATACGATGTGACTCTTAGCTTGATTGCTGAGGTTGTGCTAAATCTGCTGGAGAAACTTATTTCCTAAAGGGAAATTGGTTTGGTTGCTGTCATGTGTGCTTAGCAAGGCCTGTGGTCGATACTAATCAAGAATGATGTATTCTCTCATTGTGAAAAAAAACGGCGTTCCTCTGTTGAGTGTTTTTGCCATTTTTTGTAGGCGATGATGGGTTGTGTGTGTCATGTGACCTACAACTGGGTTGTACTGGCCACAGAAGCACATGTGTATGTTGGACCGGGGTTCTTAGAGCCTTCTCTATTCTGTGTTTTTCCTTAGTAAAAATCAGATAGCAGGTTAGCTCATGCGCTGTGTGGAGCTGTGAAACGCTTCATAGAGCTGACTATGACTGTGTCATATTCTCTTTTTGTCGTTACGTCGTATCATGGGTGTGGGGTCGTAAAGGGGTGAACTGGTAACCTTTCCTCTCCCCATTGTTCTGTCGGTCAGGGGTACACCCCCTGTCCTTCAAGGTTCCCGTCACGTGGCGGTTCGGCACGTTACGGGGGGGGGGGGGGGGGTGGGAGGGAGTTCCTGGTCCCACGGCCTGGTATATTGGGCGTGTGCACCGCAGGAATTCCCCCGCCATAGAGTACGTCACCGTGCGCGTCTCTGTTGGTAGGACTTCCGTGTGCTGTTCAGGTCCATGTGATGGATCTGTTTTCAGGGGGGGTGGTCAGGGCTCCTCCTCACCAAGCGCCTACTCAGGCCTTCTGTGAGTTCGGACTCCTTCTTCCATGTGAGGAAGCCTCCATCAGAGTACAGAGCCTTCCTCCTCAGATTGTCAAAGTGAGTGGACCCTCTAGAAGGGTCCTTTTCTATTGTATGTATATTCGATTCAATTCGTTTATTGAGTGTGTATGGGTTCGGTGCCTCTTCCCCGGAGGCCCTAAAACCAGTTTTTTACATGGCTCAAGGTGCAATATATTCTTTTCAATCTGTACAGCTCGCGTGGGAAGTCTCTCTGGGGATCCCCGTCTCTTTCCTATGGGAGGGTGGTGGGATGTAAAAATGTGAACATTTTTTACCCCGGCTGTGTAGACTGGGATACATACTGTTGATGCTTCCTTCTTTCTATTCCAGAAGTGTTGGAGTTAGGGAGTGTCACACCCCTCTTGTCGTTCCCCTGGGCGCCTTGGGGATTCAATGACAGGTCTAAATAGCCTGTTCATTGATGGGGGTGTGTCCCGACGCACGTATAGTGCTAGCTCGCTGTAAACAGGCGATTGACTGGCACGCCTTGGTTGCTTGTGGTTGAAACAGCGTTTTTATAAAGCAACTGAGATGGGGGTTTTTCCTCTTCCGGCGACCACATCCCATGACCTGGGTGGGTTGTCGACGGATTCTCGTTCATGTCTGGGGGATGATGACGGGATGGATCTGAACATATGTAGTGGGGTCTCACGCCCTTGGGGTGGGCCACCAGGCGCGGTTCGTCCGAACGTCTGGGTGGCGCCTTCTTTTCATGTTAAGATCAACACGCATATCTGCCCTTCTCCTGGAGTAGGCATGTCGGCGTGGTTAGGGCACGGGACTGGTTCTGGTCACGCTGGTCCAGATCAGTTGAACCCGTTGTCCGCCGGGGATGCAGATCTGCTGTTCTGGTACCCTGAGGGACTTGGGCTTTTTTCAGGGGGAAAAATGCCAGGTCGGTCTGGGTGTCACAGGGTTAAGCGCTATGGAGACCCTGGTTGGGTATGTTTTTACTCAGCACTGTCGTCATGGCTTACAGCCATGCCATTCTGTACGCGCTCGATCTCGTCGGATCTCGGCCGCTACACAGGTTGGTCCTGGTTAGTACTTGGTTGGGAGACCGCCGGGGAATACCGGGTACGGTGTGCTTAGGGGCTGGTTCTCCATTATTTTTCGCTCCTCTCTCACGCATGGCGAAGAGGGGCCTGTGGGGGTGGTTTTTTGACCTCCTCTGGTGACCCTGTGCTTCCCGTACCGCCAGGCCCGGTCCGAAGTGATGTTTGCGACCCGTAGGCCTGGGTTAACCCTTTTTGGAAACTGAAACACTTGTACTGCGGTATAGCCGGTGTATACCCGCAGGTGTGTTTTGGAGTTTTTTCTTGAGGGGTTATAGGAACAACCACCGCATTGGGTAACACCGAGGTGGTTGATTCCCTGGTGTGTTGGAGCAGTGTCAACTCCCGGGTTCACCGTTTGAGGGTGCCCCTGCACGTTCATGACGTCTGCCAATCGTGTCAGCCTTCTCTGCCTCGACCCCTCTGGGTGGGGGTTGTTAAATGGAGGCTTGGTCATGCAACACCGCCAGCTTACGCTCCTTCCGCCGGGGCGGCTGTGTTCAGCTGTCCCCTCTGGCGCCTGTCTCGTCCGCAGTCTCCAGGCTAGGGTTAACAGCCTGTTGCCTGGTTTTTTTCCCCGGTGCGCTGCCTGCTTCCGTTGGTTAACCTTTTTTGTGTGCTTACGGCCATGCTGACTGCCTATTCTGCAGGGTCAGTGTGCCAGGCGGTGTACTATTGGGGGGACGGGGCCCGCTCGGCTTACGGCCATACCGACCTGAACACGCCCGATCTCGGAAGCTGGGCAGGTTCTGGCCTGGTTGGTTCCGCCTGGGAATACCAGGTGCAGTAACTGAGGGGCCTTTGTCCGAATACGCTGGCGATGTGGGGGGCGGGGCACTACGTGCCCACCTGGTGGGGTCTTGATGCTGGCATCATGGACTTCTCCGGGCCCCCATTCTAGGGAGTCCAGTCCTTTTGGTGGGTCTGGGTCTTCCTTCGTGCTCCGCTGCTACGGCCTTGCCACGGGGTTGGGTTTGCCCTTGACCCCGTGATTCTGGGGGCAGTAACGAGGTTGTTCCTCCGTTCGTTCCCGGGTGGCATGCGGGTTGTGCGTGTGTGTAGTCGTGGGGTCAAGCCACGGTCTGCTCACCCTGTGCGTTGAGTTGCTTGAGTGCCTCTTCGCACGGTCGGGTCCGTCGCCCTCCCGTGACGTCCCTAATAGGGGGGCTACCCTCCATTAGGGGGGGTCGGGGGGGCTCGGCCCTCCCTGTTCTGATGGTTTTGGGGGGCTGTCAGCGGGGTGTATTTGTCAGCCAAGTGGCTCCGCTTGGCCTCCCTTGTGCAGTAGCGATGCCAAGCTAAGCCACTAACGATACAGAACGTTAGGTTATGACTATAACCAAGTTCTGTTAGTTAGGGGCGATGCTTGGCATCGGACGGCCGCTGCAGCCCTTGTCCTCACCTTGTGGTGAAAGCTTGGGAAGGAGGAGAGCAGGTGACCACACACCTGCTTATGAAGGTAAGCTGATGAGGGGTGTGGTCAGACTAATACTGGTATTAGAGGTACATTTGTGGTTTATTCAGTACGCGTGCACGTACGCGAGATAGTGCAGTAGCGATGCCAAGCATCGCCCCTAACTAACAGAACTTGGTTATAGTCATAACCTAACGTTTTCTCAGGCACTGTAAACACTGGTCTGTGCTGCATGTGCCTGACGGGCTGAACTGTTTGTATTGCAGTCATGTTCTGACTTAACTGAATGCACATGTGTGTGTGTGTGGACTGCTGTACTATTGCAGGTATTGAAGTGAACAATGCAACTTCCTTTTTTATTTCTTTTTTTATGAATGATTAGGTGTCGATATTTCGGGAAATGAGGATTGAAACAGTTTTGGGTATTCAAAATCGATATTTTGGACAACACTGCTATGTATGTGTGTATATATATATGTACATATATATATATATATGTATATGTAGTGTGTGTATATATGTCAGAATCAGCCCTTTGCGTCCTTGGTGTATAGCATATGACATGGTGTATGTTTGTTCATTGATGTGACAGTGTCTGGCAACATACTGTTTGTGTTCTTTTTATTTATTTTTTATTTTCTTTGTGTTTGTCTTGTGTTTGTGAAACTATAAAAGCTGAAAATAAAATATTATAAAATTAAACACTTATATGTGTTAAGCTAAGGACAACGTATTTTGTGTTAATGAAACACTTACATGTGTTAAGCTATGGACGACGTATTCTGTGTTAATTAAACACTTATATCACACATAAAGTGAATTATCAAGAACACACAAACTGATTATTTATTAAATCTAGAATAATTCAACTTGAAGACATGTGGTTATGTTTCAAACAGTGTTAATTATGTTTAGGGCAAGAAATAAGATACTGCCAGAAAAGTTACAAAATATTTTTCATTTAGAAAGTGAGTCTAGTAGGAGGAAATACAATTTTAAACATAAGTTTGCATGTACCACACTTAAACAGATGTGTCCTTCAGTTATTGGTGTAAAATTGTGGAATTCTCTCCATAGCGATCTTAAGGGGTGTAATAATATTTGTCAATTCAAAAAGAATTATAAAAATCAAATATTTAGTCATTATCAAATTAATCTGAATAGTGAGATATTTTCTTTTCTTTCTTAAATATTTTTCTTGTTTAATCTGTGAATTGTTTGTTTCTTTGTATATTGTATAAATTATTATTTTGCGTAAATTAGGTTGTACGCCGACCATCAAGTGTTACTTGTTTAGGTCAGGAATAGGGGGCTGTAACACTTCCTCCGGTCCTGGTCCTGTGGGACCAGGACCCAGACATTCACATTCACAACCTCCCATCAATAAACCTCAGAACATAACATTGCCAACCGGTGGGCTGATGCAGATCTGGCATCAGCTCACACACCAATCATTATTGTTTATTGTCAGTTGTGTTTGTTGTGTGTATTTTCTGTGTTGTTGTTGTTGTTGTTGTTGTTGTTGTTGTCTCCACTGTGTTAGTCTTGTGTTCCCCTGTCTGTGGTTTGTAAATATGTGTTAGTCTGGTTGTTTAATTGTTATTGTTTTCCCAGTGTACTGTGTTCGGTTGGTTCTGTCTATCACACCTGTGTCCTGTTTGTAATTACCATCTGTGTCTATCAGTGTCTTGTCAATTAGTCTGTGTATATAGTGTTGTCTGTCCTGCCCTCCTGTGCGCGATCATTTCTATATGTTACCGTTGTATGTCAGTCGTGTTTTTGTCTTGTGAAAGTAAACTGTTCATCACCACGTCGACTTCTGTCTCATTATACTCTGCCACCTGGGTTCATCACCATGCCGAAGAAGCGTACTAATCGTAACAGAATGATCGCGCCTAACCTGAATCCGGCAGAGTGGAGAGACGGAGCGAGCTTCGCGCTCGGGATCCTGGGCGCTTCCGTCCTGCGTGGCGACCAGGCGACCGCTCGGGGTCTGGCACCAGGGGACGCAGTGGCTGGGCCAGCGGCGCCGATGACATCGGGTGCTTGCGCCGCGGCCACCCCTGTGCTGGATCCCTGGGTGGGGAGTCGCCTGGCCCACAGGGTAGCGTCGGGGAAGGGGCACGGATCCCGACGCCACAGCCCCAGGGGAGGGGGTTCCCAGGACCGCAGGTCTTCCTCGCCGGCCTGGTCGAGGTCTCCTCCGCCCTGGGAGGTTCCAGAAGACGAGCCACCACCATGGCAGACCTGGAGGACGACGTCGGATTCCGCTGCCGGAGGGACCCCGGTTGGGGGTCCTGCACCGCGTCCTGCCGCCAGGGAGCCTCTGGTTCGGGGTTCGGCGGGGGGTCTCGCCACCGTGGAGACCCCAGCCCCAGGTCGCGCTCCGGAGCCGTCGCCTCTTCCCTCCATCCTTCCCTGCTCCAGCCCTCCTCGTCAGCCCCCTCCCCCCGATCCAGTTCCCGCGAGCCCCGTCCCTCGAACCCCCATCCTCCCCCCTCATCTTTTCGCCGATGCGGCTTCCATCCCCCCCACCCTCCCCGTTCCCCGGGGGGCCTGCTGGGTCGCCTGGGAGTCGACCTTCGAGGGCGGGGTACTGTAACACTTCCTCCGGTCCTGGTCCTGTGGGACCAGGACCCAGACATTCACATTCACAACCTCCCATCAATAAACCTCAGAACATAACATTGCCAACCGGTGGGCTGATGCAGATCTGGCATCAGCTCACACACCAACTCATTATTGTTTATTGTCAGTTGTGTTTGTTGTGTGTATTTTCTGTGTTGTTGTTGTTGTTGTCTCCACTGTGTTAGTCTTGTGTTCCCCTGTCTGTGGTTTGTAAATATGTGTTAGTCTGGTTGTTTAATTGTTATTGTTTTCCCAGTGTACTGTGTTCGGTTGGTTCTGTCTATCACACCTGCGTTTGTAATTACCCTCTGTGTCTATCAGTGTCTTGTCAATTAGTCTGTGTATATAGTGTTGTCTGTCCTGCCCTCCTGTGCGCGATCATTGCTATATGTTACCGTTGTATGTCAGTCGTGTTTTTGTCTTGTGAAAGTAAACTGTTCATCACCACGTCGACTTCTGTCTCATTATACTCTGCCACCTGGGTTCATCACCATGCCGAAGAAGCGTACTAATCTTAACAGGGGGCAGGTAATTATAAGATTTGTTCTTCTTCCTGCTCCTTTTGCCCATGGTAGAACAGTTTTTTTTGTGTTTGTATGAGAACTGTATGATTTATGACTTCCATGTGGCAAATAAAACTCTGAATCTAATCTGAATCTAAATATGTGTTAAGCTATGGACAACGGATCTAGTTTAAACACTTATATCAAGTCAAGTCAAGTCAAGAGTTTTATTTGTCACGGCATACAAGTATGCAATGAAATGCGGGTGGTCTTGCCCGCAACGATGGGCAATACAGTGGTACAACATATAATAGAATCCAATAAAAACAACATTGTGCAATAAACAGGTAACAGGTAACATGGTGTGACATCTCGGTATCTGTACATGTTAAGCTATGGATGACACATCTTAGCAGGCACGTGCATACATAGGGGTGAAGGGGTGCCCGGGCACCTGCCTTTTTCATTTCTCATTAGAAAGTGCCCTTTTTATGCCACCCTCTTTTTTTTTTTTTTTTTTACAGTTGCACATATATATATACTGCCCTGCCCTTCCAAATGAAAGATGTCACGATAGAATCTAAATATTAGGTAAAGAAAGAGAGAGAAATGCCACCCCTCTCGTAAATAATAGGTCCTTCCAGCCTACGCAGCATACTCTCTCTCTCTCTCTCTCTCTCTCTCTCTCTCTCTCTCTCTCTCTCTCTCTCTCTCTCTCTCTCTCTCTCTCATTTTTTTCCTTAGCCGCATTTCGCGGAGACGTTCTCTCTGATTGGCCAACACCATTTTCTGGCTGTGTTGTTGTGAGATGCAGCTATTTGTCTTAGAGCGTGAAGGCAAGTTCTTTCGACGGTTAACTAAGCTTAGGCACTCTTTCAAAGTTGGTTAAGGTTAGAGTTTGTCTTAGAGCAGGGCGATAGAACGCCAGGTAGTTTGCAGGCTGTTTGATGAGGAAATGGGCAAAGACACAGCTCTGCACAGTACTTGTTGCCGTTGTTGGCTAACAACAAGCTATATGGATGCAATGTGGACAACTGGACATGCATGGACAATGGACATCAACACAGTCTGGACAGTGGAGTGGAGTGGATATACTTTATCAAGCCATTCTGCCCTGCTGGACCACTGTGCGTTTCAACTTAACAAGGTATAGTTGCGATGATGCGATCTCTCTCTCTCTCTCTCTCTCTCTCTCTCTCTCTCTCTCTCTCTCTCTCTCTCTCTCTCTCTCTCTCTCTCTCTCTCTCTCTCTCTCTCTCTCTCGCAGCTGTTGGTCTGGAGCGCATATTGTGTTATTAAAGGGACAGTACACTATGTAGTTTTGGTGACATCTATCGGTGAAACTGAATGTACCATGATAGACTTGTATTAACCCCAAAAATCGGGCTCGCGCGCTGCGCGCGCTCGCCTTACATTTACTAATTAATGCCCTTTTATGATTCCGGGCACCTGCCTTTCTAAAGTCCTGTGCACGTCCCTGCATCTTAGCTATATATAGAGTAGGTAGGTAGGTAGGTAGTACTGTATGGATGACACATCTCATGTTAATTAAACACTTGTATGCTACATAAAGAGTAGGTAGGTAGGTAGTACTGTATGGATGACACATCTCATGTTAATTAAACACTTGTATGCTACATAAAGAGTAGGTAGGTAGGTACTGTATGGATGACACATCTCATGTTAATCAAACACTTGTATGCTATATAAAGAGTAGGTAGGTAGGTACTGTATGGATGACACATCTCATGTTAATTAAACACTTGTATGCTATATAAAGAGTAGGTAGGGGTAGGTACTGTATTGATGACACATATCATGTTAATTAAACACTTGTATGCTATATAATGAGTAGGTAGGTAGGTACTGTATGGATGACACATCTCATGTTAATTAAACGCTTGTATGCTATATAACGAGTAGGTAGGTAGGTACTGTACAGGGGAAGGAAATTGAGGCATGGAGGAAGTAATGGAGAAGGGGAAGAGAGGGGCGAAATTATACTCTGAGGGGGGTTTATAATTAGTACAGAAGTCTGGGAGAGAGAGAGAGAAAGAAGGAATGGTGATGAAAGAGAGACTCGGAGGGTGGCTAAAAACACTTATACAGAAAAGTGTGCACAAACACACACACAAAACACATACATACACGAAAGACACACACACAAAACACATATACAGTACAAACACAAAAGACACACAGAAAATGACTCTCTCACACATACACAAAAGAGACAAAGTACGTGCATTCATACACTCACAAGCGCAAAACACATACAGAAACAAAATACACACACTCTCACACACACAAGACATGCATGCACACACACATTATACATACACAAAAGACACACGTACATATACACACATACATATACACACACACACACATAGGCGCCAGAGTAAATGCAGCTAAAGGAGCAGCTGTTTAAATTAGGAGGAGAAAACCTGAGCTTTTGCACGCCCTCTTTCCATTACTTGAGTCAGAGTGATGAAAGCTTTAATAAGTTAGCCACGCCCTGTTTACTCACCCTGCTGGTCAAATACCGTACAGACACAATGCAGGAGTGACTCAGGCTTGAATGCATGGCACAATATTTTCTTCACTGGTCTCTTTCCTACTTGGTGAATGGACTGCATTTAGGAGTCTTGCTCGACGACACTTCGGCACGCTGACAGAAGGAGCCGAAGTCGAACCGGGAACCTTTCTGATTACCAGATGACCGCTCTACCTCCTGAGCCACCATCGCACCCCCCCACACTAGAGTTGGGACCTCTGTCACCTCTCCACTTCTGTGGAGCTCCATTCATGATTGTAGACAGACAAATGACTATCTTTACTGTCATTATTATTCTTTGTTTTGGTGTTGTTGCTTGTACAATGTGCATGGAAGTATTGTTTTATTCTGTACAATGATACAATGATTTTATTCTATACAATGATTTTATGTTTGAATGTGTCATGTTATTTTGAGAGAACCCCAGGAAGAGTAGTTGTTACTGTGGTTACTTGTGGTAACAACTAATTGGGATCCTAAATAAACTAAACTAAACTAAACTACTACCAGCCTACTTGAGTTTCAACAACATTAAACAGGTTGAGGGGGCTGGGGACTCATGACTTCTCACAGCATCACACCCTGCCTACTACGCCTTGTGCAACAGCCACATGTAAGTGGCCCACTGGAAACAAGATAGCCTCTTGCCTAATCAGCCCAGCCCTACTCAAGCTAATCCATTACTGTAAAAGCTCACAATATGCTATTTTAAAAGCACATTTTACAGTGTTTCTGGTTCCTGAGACGGTTTACCAGTGGAGAGTAACGGAAAAGGACTCGAAAGAGAGAGAGACACATGCGTGAACCACTTCCTCAACATACAACTGCAAATCTTTTCATGTCTAATATATCTGTGTCGTGTTTGTCATCTCTGCTTCTACAGTCTATCTTGCATTAGCCTACATTAGTGGGGTGAGAAAGATGAGACTCTCCGATGAGATAACTTCCTTCCTAATGTAGAAGGGTGGATTATCCCTGCTTATGGGAGTAGTGATACACAGCCACCTGGTAGCAGGATACAATAGAGTTGGATCTATCTGTACCCCCGTCTTTGGCCCGGAACGTCGTTCTGGAGGGCGTGCAGCAGGAGTGGATGGGGCCCAGGATTTACTAACCTGGGGGATGGTACTCTGGTCTTCCTCGCCTTCCAAGGCGGTCAGCAGTAGCTCCCCACACACTCTCACTTCCCCCAGTACCTCCGTCAGCCCTCCCACACCCGGTGACTGTCAGTGCAATAGTTATATTGGGCTTCCCTTTAAGCAGTACCCTTCCTTGACCACCTGTATAGACCCTTAATGAATATGCTGCGAATGGGGTGGAAGGGTTAAATAATTATACCAGTCACAAGTATTTACCCGGTCGTAAGGTTAGCATATGATCAGAAACAGACACACACACCGTGCTCCCAATTACGTCTACTTTATATAGAAGCCTGGTCAGTTATCAGTTACAAGTTGTACTTTATGTGATTCATATAGCATGTATTCATAAACGGCACCGGGTAGGAACTATGGTTCAAAACTCATTATTTATTTTGCCTCTGGGCTCAGAGTGAATTAGAAGGTTGCTTTTTTACATACAAGGATTATTTCAGAGTACATTAACATGGGAGGCGGTCCCCAATCGATCTCCTGTCTGTGTGTGGGCCTGTTCCTGCAGCCCCCGTCTGTGTCTTCTCGGGGTGTGTTGTCCTTCAGTAAACAGAGGGGGGTCTTCAGATGACCCCCTCCTTGTTGGGCTGTGGCGCCTTGATGAGTTAAGTTTTTAACACTAGAACCTTTTCTATTTTTTTTTTTTTTTTTTTTTTTTATTATTGCAAAACAGAAATTATTAAAAGTCAGTACTCAACACATAATGCATAATGAAACTAACAGTCAAGGTGGTTAAAATTACATGCAAGTACAGAAACAAGACAAAAAAAAAATGTCTATAATAATATTTTACCGTATACAGTGTATATCCAGCGAAATTATCAATTATACAAATGCTTATATAGGACATACCCCTAATACCTATTTTCTAAAACCCTACACACATATGCTCCAGCTCGAACCCCCCCCCCCCTCCCGGACCCCTCCTTGGATAGTACCTCCATTATCCCTCACTCCTAACCAGACACTACCATTATAAGCTAGCTTTTATTCTCTCCACCACTTCTACCCACATTGACATTTTGGATTCGTTGAGACCCAGAATTCTTGCTGTAGATATTTCTTGATATATCACATCGAGATATGTAAGAGACCAAACTTTCCGGCAAATTTTTTCCGGTTGAAACCAGCGTGATGCGATCAGTTTTTTAGCTACTGTGATACCCGATAAAACCAATCTCTTTAGCTGTGGATTTACTGCAAACTCAAAAACATCATTCAAAAGCAATACAGAGGGGTGTACTGGTATATTCCAAGATACGAGTTTTGATAATTGATGGGTCACATCTTTCCAGAATGCCTTAACTGGTGGGCAGTCCCAATACATGTGCAAGCGTCTTTGAGCACCTGGCAAGCGCTATATAAAATAGATGTATTATCATTATTATTATTATAAATGTGCCTTCGTCTCCATTTGTACATTGGGAGCATTTTGAGTCTTGTTTCAGGCCCATTCTGTTCAGTCTTATAGGAGTCAAGTATGTCCTGTGAATATAGTTAAGATTGATTTGTTGATGGTCCGGGTTCCTTGATGTCAGACGGACATTTGCCCATGCTTCTTGCCAATCAAAGTCACTTTCCAGGTCTGGAATATCCCTCCTCCAGACAGTGTCTAGTTGAAGGGTTTCATACGAGGACGTTAGTAATTGATAATAAAAACCTGATACAAAACCTCCCAATGTTTCTCTTTCATAGAAGAATTTGTGGTATCTGTGGTGTTCAACTGGTATGTCTAATGGAACACCGTGAGACCTCAAACATAGGCGTAACTGTATGTAAAAAAAGCCATGTGGACTCGGTGAGGTTAAACTTTGTGCATATTTCTCCATAACTACAAAAGCCCTGGTTATTAAAAATATCCCCTAATGAGTGTATGCCTTGCTCTTCCCATATAGGGAATCTTTTAGGACGTTTTTCCATTAAGAGTGCATTGTTATTGAATATGGGAGTGTGATTATGCCATTTTTGAGGGTTAGAATATTTTTTTTGTGTTTCCCGCCATGTTCGGATTGCATGGGTAATTATGGGGCCAAATTTCCGCTCACAGTGCTTGATTGGAAGTTTAGTGTGTGCTATGTCCTTCAGTCTCTGTGGGGCTACTATGTTTTCTTCCAATTCTCTCCAAGATACCAAAGCCTGGGGATCAAACCATATTGTCAATGGTCTTAATGTGTAAGCCTTAAAATATTGGAAAAAATCTGGAACTGCCATGCCACCGTCTGCTTTATTTCTCTGTGCGGTGGATCTTTTTATGCGAGGTGGTTTGTTATTCCAAATAAATTTGTATGTGGAGGAGTGTAATCTTTTCCAGTAGCCCTCTGGAGGGGGTAACGGTAGCATTGAGCTGATGAAGTTGATTCTTGGTAGTACATCCATCTTAATTATTGATACCCTTGCCTGTACTGAGTTTTTAAGTTTTGCCCACCTGTCCAGGTCGTCTTTGATTTTGTTCTGTATTTTTGTGTAATTGTGCTTCACCGTTTGTCTTATGGTGGGAAATATTTCCACACCCAAGCATCTAAAATGTTTTACCATGGGTATCGCACCTGGGAGGGTTGTGTCTTTTTTTGCATGGGTGTTAAGTGGAAGGAAAGCCGACTTCGGCCAATTTATTTTAAATCCTGATAAATCACCAAAGTTCTCTATCAACTTGAGTAGATGAGGCAATGTGGTGTTGGGGCTAGTGATGGGTCGGTCATGAGCGACTCGTTCATAAGAGCCGAGTCATCGCCGTGAGCGTGAGTCGAATCGCTCACGTCTGGCAATGAGTCGGTTCACGCGCCCCCCCCCCCCCCCCCCCCCCCCCCCCCCCCCGGCATGCACAACAGACACACACAATGAACTCAACGGATATCGTCGATCGGGGGCTCAACTAGAGTCTGACACGTTTCTATGATAAACTGAATGAATAGACAGACATTGACACAGACAACTGAATGAATAGCATACTACTTATTTGGTTGTATAGGAGTCGAGTGGCGCTAATGAGTGTCTTTTGTCAAACAACAGTAGTCTATGAATAGGCTATGCTAACGTAACATGATGCAAATATGCAATTGATCACCCTCGTCCTAGAACTCCTTTTTTTTGTATTTAATTTTTTTATTATTTTTTATTATATAATCCTCCAACAGGCTCTTTTTTGTAAGTTGACTGGTTTGCACACCAATAATACAGTGCAATAATAGAATAGTAGAATAGATAGTAAAATTATGCAATAGAATGGCCAGAGTAAAATAGTGCTACAGTACAATCAACAGTCAGCGGGGTGTATTAGAAGGCTATGGTGAAGAGGTACGTTTTTAGCTTATTTCTGAAAATATTAAGATATCTAGCTTCCCTAATGTCCATAGGTAGTGTGTTCCATAACTTTGGTGCATAGTTAGCAAAGGCTGCATCCCTGATTTTCATCTAACATTGTAGATGATCGCAATGTTTATCCTTTGTATATAAGGAGGAGGACCTTGAAATCAATTCTAAATGTTACCGATGATTACTGATGTAAACAGGGGGATCCTGATGTAAACAAGACGAAAGTCTTTTTCTGGTCTGCATCCCCTTAACAATTGTATGTATAATTGTATGTAATTGTATAACATCGGCCAAATTTTTTTCGCGCTCGCGCCGCGCGCTCACGCTTCATATTTTGGCTTACAGAACTTCGTCCGGAAGTGTCAATGATCCGTGAGCCGTGAGTCGCTTACGTGAATCAGTTCATTGCGGTGAGCGTGTATCGAATCGCTCACTCACTGAAATGATCCGTTTGGCACATCACTAGTTGGGGCTTTGCATGAACAATATTACGTCGTCCGCATATAAACTAATTTTATGTTGTGTGCCCTTGATTACGATTGGTTCTATGTATTGGGATTGTCTTATATATTGTGCTAAAGGCTCTAATGATAGATCGAATAGTCCGGGACTAAGAGGGCAACCCTGTCTGGCTGAGCGTGATACCGGAAAGATTTCGGAGATGAATGTGCCTGTTGTAATCATGGCCGATGGGTCCTTGTATAATACTTTAATCATATCAATGAATCCTTTTCCTAACCCCATCCTTTCTAATACTGCCCATAGAAACGACCATTCCAGCCTGTCAAATGCTTTCATAGCATCCAGGGACAGCATCGCCTTAGGTGTGGTGTCCTCTTTGTCTGCATCTAGTATGTGCAGTATTCGTCTTATGTTATCATTGATCAGGCGACCTCTTATGAAGCCAGTTTGGTCCGGATGAACTAAAGACGTCATATGCTTTTGCAATCTGATGGCTAATACCTTAGAGTACAGTTTGACATCGGTTCCGAGGAGGCTTAAAGGTCTGTAACTACCGCACTCGGTGGGGTCTTTGTCTTTTTTGAGAAGGACTGAAATGAGTGCAATATTGTCATGTTTATGGAAGCTCCCCTCCTTGACTGAGTATAAGATCATATTTAGTAATAAGGGTCCAAATATGTCCCAACAAGAAAGGTACATTTCTGATGGGATACCGTCTCTTCCAGGAGCCTTACCATTTTTCATTTCGGATATGGCCTTCTTGAGTTCCTCTAATGTGATCGGTGCTTCTAACTGTTTAGCGTCGTCCTCCGAAAGTTTAGGGAGAATAATTTGATTAAGATATGTGTCCAATTTGTTTTGATCAAAGGTCGTTTCTGAATTATATAAGTCGGAGTAGAATTCTTTGAATGTATCGTTTATTATTTTGGGGTCTGTTACAAGTACTTGTTGTTTTCTAATGGCAGTTATATCTGCAAATTTTGCATTAATTCTTAATCGCATGGCTAATAGGTGACTAGGTTTAGAACCTTGGAAGTACTGCTGTTGTCTTGTGCTGCGTATTTGCATTTCCGATTTTTGTCTGTATATTGCATTGATCTCTGTTTTTAGTACGTTAACTTGATTTTCTAGTCTAGTTGAGTTGTTGTATTTTAAAGAATTAAATAACGTTGAGTAAAGCGTTTCCAGTTCAGACAGTTTTGTGCATTGATTTTTGCGCAATATGGAGGAAAATCTATCCGTGAAATCCTTGATCATACCCTTTACCGACATCCATATTATTCTGGGGTCTTGCACCGCGTTTGCATTCTCCCGTAGGAATACTGTGAGAGCTTCTTTGAGTTGTGTAATGAATTCCTTGTTGTTAAGCAGCATAGTATTAAAACGCCATCTTGGGGCCCGGGAAGATAGTATACCAAATGTTGCTTTTAGGAGTAAATAACAGTGATCTGAAAGCACATTGGGTATCATTTCCACTTCATATTTATCAAATAGTCTCGGGGATGCAAAGACATAATCAATTCTGGATAATGTGTTATGTCTCGCCGATCGACAGGAGTACTTTCGGGTCGTGGGATTAAGTGAACGCCATAAATCATTTACCCCTGTAGTCTTTGACCAATCTTTTAATGCTTTAGATGAATTTTTTTGTTCGCTGGAAAAGGCGAGGTAAGATTTGTCCATCCTTGGATTCCAAATGGCATTAAAATCCGCACCTATTATAAATGAGTACTCGGGATGGTTTAACATTTCATCGGTTAGTGAAGTGAAGAAACCCTCTTCGTACAAATTTGGGGCATATACCGCTGCCAACGCTATTTTCCTGTTATTGTGTACAATCCTAGCTATAGTTATACGCCCCTCAGCATCCGACCATACCCCTTTTAATTCGATATTTAATTTACGTCTGACGACTATGGCTACACCTTGAGTTCTCGTACCAAAAGAAGAGTGACTAATATTATGGTATGTGTTATCCGCTAACGTATCTATGTCTTCCTCTAAAATGTGCGTTTCGCTTAGTAGAGCCACGTCCACTTTTTTCATCAGTGTGAGCATGCTTTTGCGTTTGTGTTGTTTGTTTATCCCACCAGTGTTCCATATCATTATATTCAAACTAGCCATAATCTATGCATGTTTTTGTGTAGTTTTTGGTAATGCTTCTGGAGTGCGAAGCTACAATAGATGTACATCCAATTATTGAGGTCCCGTTGAGAGCCGAGCTTAAAAACATATATATATACAAATAAAAATCCCCTATTTTCCCCTCACCCAGAGAGTCGTACAAGCCTGTGTTCCAAAAACACATCCTCCGTGTATGACTCTCTCCCTTAGGCCACCGGATTGCCCAAACTGAGCATTGTAATCCTAATCTTCCTATGCTAATTGCCATAGGATCTAACATTTTCATTCTAATACAATAGAATGTCGCTTTTGGTCTTGCACCTTCCCTTACTGTAATGAAATATTGTGAAAAATGAAAAAAAAGAGAATAAACTTTCATCGACATATTCATTTGAACCCTCTACTAAAATATGTAGGAAACATCAGGAAAAAGGAAAAGATTGTAGAGAAATATTAACACCTTAATGTGAAGAACAATGGAAAAGAACAATGTAAGATAAAAGAGAGAGCATTATATTCTAGAAGGTTGTAGAATACACTAGTACTAATAGACTGTTGTTGTGTTCCAGAATGATCTAAGTGACCCAGAGCAGTCGAGCGATAAACCCAGAATCTTCCAGATTGTTCTTATTGCCAATGATATGTTCTTGTCTCCACGGAGACCAGAGGTCTGAAATTATAATGTATTACGAATCGTATTATACACAATACGCATTGGTGTAGACGGCCTGCATATCATCTGCTACTTTTGATGAACACAATAAAAGTCATTCTAATACTGATATACACAGAGAAAGAGAGAGATGAAACGGCTTATCTGTTTTCAGACAGTGTTTCGTTCTGCCTTGGGGGATCTGCTCCATATCGATTCCAATATTCCTCAGCTTCTTTAGGTGTGTGTAATCCAATCCTACGGCCGTCCCTGCCCACGATCGATAACAGCGCCGGGTATGTTAGCCTTGGTCTGAGGCCAGACATGAACAATTTTTGCATCACCTCCTTGTAGGGTAGACGTCGAGCGATGGCGTCTTTGCTTAGATCCTCATAGATAAATATTGAATGATCACCATGTTTCAGCTTCCCACGTTGGATGCGAGCAATTTTGATGATGTCATCTCTTATTGACGTCTTCCGCAGAGTAACAATGATGACTCTTGGCCCCTTGTTTCTTTGCTCCCGAGAACCGATTCTGTAAGCTTGGTCCACTTTCGGCACTGTGTTTAGAAAGTTGTTACCCAAAATCACTGATAGCACTGTTGGAAAGTTGTCGTCTGCGCAATTGACTGCTTCATCAAGTCCTACAATGCGGATGTTATTTCGCCTGTGGTAGCGTTGGGTTTCGAGTAGCCTCTCCATCGCTTCATCTTTAACCTCTTGTATTTTCCTCCGGCATGCTTCTTCCACCCTTTCTATCTCTTTTGTCACCTCTGTCATGCCAATGCAGATGGTGTTCTCGTTCACTTTGACTGCCCCGTGTAATATCTGTCACCGTATTCTCCACTGTCGTGATTCGCTCGGACTGTACAGCGACCGCTCTCATAACCTCTTCGAGTTTAGCATCGACGTGTGCTTTGAATTCATCTTTGAGTTCCTCGATGTGTAATTTGAAAGCGACCATCTGTTCTTTCATCAGGTTAGTCAATGAGTTGAAATCGGGTGGTGTGATTGTACTGCTTGTGTCAGTTGGTGGTATAGGTGCAGTGACGATGCCGATGGATTTGTCTGCTATTATCTTCTCAAAATCAACTGCTTTATCTCTCACGGAGCTTGTTCCTGTCACTCCTGTTATGTTGACAACTATTGTCTCCCTGTCGGGGCCAATAGTCGATGGTCTCGGTGTAATCTCCTCTTTATTCTCCTCGTCGGGGCTTGTCGCCAACGGATCTGTATCAGCGTCGCCTTGAACGTTTCTTCTTGATCGTGTTTCAATCTGCGCCGCTGAAGTTGCCGTTTCTTGTTTCTTTCCCGTCCTTTCCTTATCCTTAACCATGTTGTTTTTTGATATAGTTAGTAGAAGGTCTTATCAATACATACGATGTGGTCTAATCTCTTTTGGTATTGTCCAAATAAGGTTTTTAAACGAAATTAACGTTGACGGGAGCGGAGCTATTGCCAAATGTGTGCGCTACATATTGCAGCTAAACCGGAAGTCAACCTTTTCTATATTTATGGTTTACAACAAGAGTGAACTGACACTCTATTACCTTCATAACCAGATTGACATTTCTAAATGATATTCAAATCTCAAAAATCTCAAAAAATCAGATAGATTAATATGATCTTGTTTTATCATTCTGTAAGCACATTCTTCCTGTTAGCCAGTCTGTGACCTTGGGTCTCTGTTAGACCAGCTGTCTCTGTTACAATCTGCTCACAGTGAGGTGTGACCTTTAGTCTTTGTTCTGGTGCTGATCACATTAACATCTTCATTGTTTTGTTATCCTGAGAATTTACAGTCAACAGAGGTTCCCACACTAAGCATAGTGAAATTGTGAAGTAGTTCTCTAGAGACTCTCCCAGAATGTGACACAAACAGTTTAGCATAGTGGTTTTTCTAATTATAGACATATGGATTTATGAAATACACAGTCAATGTTACCACACCCTAAACACAGCTAAACTGTGGGTCTTAGTGCACCCTCCTGCTATCGTCTGTACTACTAACGCAACGTGGCTGTATGCACCACCGGTCTTCAGCGCCGCGCGCCCGGTAGTATACTGGAGTCAATATAACCGTTAGCAGCATGCTAATACACCGCACACACTACTACTTTAACCCGGTATCTATGGACGTTAGTCCTTCTTTCCGTATCGCTTACTCACACACTATCGCTTGTACTTCTAGGATAAAGAGGGGTTCCTGGTGCTCCGTCCCCCAGGTAATCATCTCTTGCTCATTGCTTCTCTCTCCTCCGCTCCACCTGCCACCACTGCCACCACTGCCCCCTGCTGACAACCGCAACTGATCCCACTATAGGACCACTCCAGAAAGGGAGAAAGATGCTTCAATGTTATGTTAGTGATCCATATCGAAGCCGGAGAAGAGTAGCACCTCGCATCATTAGTAGTCCGGGCGAGATATCAAGAGGAACACTGTTTATCACACTTTATACACACACAGGGGAAGTAACAGTTAGTCAGCACTTCTGAATACTTAGTAGAATATTCAGGATGCTACACTCATATGATGGCGAGAGGGGGTCACCAGGCGTTCTCGGGGGACGACTACACCTGTTGTTATCATACTGTAAGTCCAAACTCATTATGTTAATGGTCCGTGGAAACATCTAGGATCACTGCGGCTTTGTGCCTTGATGGCGTGATGTGAATTGAACCAGGGGCGTCGTTCTGGTATGGCAAGGTATGGCACTCGCCATACCTTGGCAATTTTTTTTTTTTTTTATAATAAATCTTTTTTTATGTTGATTTAGAATTCGAATGTCAACATTATGAACGAAGCTTCGAACTATTCGGTACAGCCCTAGCATGTTTTGATATTGTCAATTATCTCACTTTTACTAGGTGACTTTTACTATAGGTGACTAACTCAAATATGCCACAAAAAAATACGAAAATGGACATACAGAAGTTTTTTAATCAAAGGGCAGCAGAGACAAGTGATACAGGGACACAGGTAAGGTCTTACAATGGCTTAGTGATTATAACAGTGCAGTTCAGCATTCAGCATTCAGAAACCCCCCCTTCACCCCCCCCCCACCCTCCCTAATTGCCATACCTTGGCTTTTACTGAAACGACGCCACTGAATTAAACTGGTCTTACACAAAGTGTCAAGTCTGTGTAATAATCATAATTCATAAACTAGTGACCTGGACCACTCATAATTAATAAACGAGTTACCTGGATCACTCATAATTCATAAACGAGTGACATGGTCCACTCATAATTCATAAACTAGTGACCTGGTCCACTGATAATTCATAAACTGGTGACCTGGGTCCCAGTTTATGAATTAGGCGTGTTAATGCATAGGCATTATAGGGACGTGTCTATGTGATCCCTATTTTTTTTTTTATATATTTCTTTTTAGACATGTAGTACAAATATACTGAGAAAT
Organism: Notolepis coatsorum; assembly: GCF_963971535.1. NCBI lineage: Eukaryota > Metazoa > Chordata > Actinopteri > Aulopiformes > Paralepididae > Notolepis > Notolepis coatsorum. The sequence goes on from NC_140165.1 coordinate 229,469,252, forward strand.
AAAACTTCAGGTTCTGGTATCGTAATATGTAATGAGTTGTGTATCCCTTTAACTTACTGTGACGTGTGTGTTGGGGTGACGAGCAACGCGCCAGTGTGTGAATCATTATACTGTCTATGATGGTGTGAATGCGTGAATTCATGTTTTTCTAAAAATTTAAAATCTGTTTATTATTAACTTACCAATGACCAGGGGCAATTCTAGGATTTGTTTACATGCGATTTTTTTATTTGTATAGGTATGACCGGTAAGTATAAAGGAAGTTAGGTTTATCTCTCTGAGTGCCCGTCTCCTGGCGCTGACTAAGGTGATGGATGCCTTGGGGTCTTGGCCAAGATTGTAGTGACTGCTCTACATGCACCTCCGAGGCCTTGGATCAGTTATTCACCGCCGTCTGTCCGTGGTCCTGTCAACTGATTAACAGTATTAACAGACTGTTAACAGATTAACAGTCAACGCGGTTTCATTGCTGGGTTAAGTACTTCTATTCTATTCACATAATACGCTTACTTCATATATCTACTCCATTCACATATATGCCTACCACTTGTATCTATTGCTATGTCCGCCTACTACAATCTCATGAGCTGTCTAACGCCTGTCCCGTCTCCCTGTCTCCCTATGACTTGCTGTCCTGGAGTGTTGACCGGAGTGTTGGACGTCCCGTGACGAAGGCCGGGAGATTGCGACCCCCTCTGCGTGCCCTCCTGTCTCCGGAGGTCTCGTAGTGGTGACCGGAGTGCCGGATGTCCCGCAATGATGTCGGGGAGTTCGCGACCCTCTCTGCGCCACCCCCTATCTCCCTGTCTCCGGCTGTCCCTGAGCAACGACCGGAGTGTTGAATGTCCCGTGACTAAGACGGGGAGGACGTGACCCTCTTTGCGCCGCCCCTGTGCCTCAAATAGATCCGCTATCAACTCTATCTTTAATCTTTCAAAATGTTCAGTTGCTATCGCTATTAGCTCTATCTTTAATCTTTCAAAATGTACAGTTGCTATTGCATGCACTCATCTGTGTTTCACCACACACATGAGTGCATGCTTACCAACTGTCCGTCTGCAACACTACTATCACCAACATCTAAGAAGGGAGATCCCCCCTTGAATGGCCCTTCTAAGGTTTCTCTCCTCCACACTGCCTGTGGAGCTTTTTTCCCTATTGTTAGGTTTTAGTGAGTTTTTCCTTACCTTCGCGTGGGGTATGTCTGGGAGTGCTTGCATTCTTTCATTTATTTGCATTCATCTAAAAATGTTTGGACCTTATGGTGTTCTTGTTCTGTTCTTGACTTATTGTTATGTTTTCTTCTTGACTTGTTTAAAGAAGACCTGTACGGCCCATGGGGACATTAATGTGTGTTGTCGGGCCCTATAAATAAATTTGATTTGATTTGATTTGATTTGATCTAGACAGGTAGCCTAAGTGTAGCAGGTAAGGTATAAAGGTAAGTATATTAGGTTACAGCAGGGGTCGGGAACCTATGGCTCGCAAGCCATATATGGCTCTTCTGGTGACAGCATATGGCTCCCAGAATTTTTTGAGTAAAAAAAAAAAAAAAAAAAAAAAATTATAAATACTTGTGATATTTCTTAATAATACTGTGTCATTTAAAAGTAAACAGAAATTATTTTTGAAGATACAGCTAATAGTATCTGTAGCTGAAGATATAGCGAGCAGAGCTGGCGAGGGAACACAAGTGGACAGAAATTAAAAATCTTCAACCTGAAGACCAGCTGATTCTTAAAACTTGGAACGAGCTTCCTGTGACATATACCACACAATGCAGCGTGGGTATTGCCGTATATTGACCATGTTTGGCTCTACATATGCATGTGGGCAGTCATTCTTGCATATGAGGAACATTAAGACCAACCTACGCTCACGTTTAACTGATGGAAGCCTCAACGCCTGCATGAAGCTCAACCTCACCACGTATGAACCAGATTACAAGGCCATCAGCAAAACCATGCAGCACCAGAAGTCGCATTAAAAGTAAGACATATTTAATTCATTATACGTTAAAAATACTATATGGCTCTCAATGAAATATATTTAGAAATATTTGGCTTTTATGGCTCTCCCAGTCAAAAAGGTTCCTGACCCCTGGGTTACAGTATTTTACCAATAGCAGATCAGACAACTCTTTTCAGCCATTGGGGTTCATAGAAAATATTTTATTGCCACCACTGCTGTACAAGTATTTTTTTTTAACATGAAAGACACAACACAATACAATAATACATAAGACATCACAGGACAGTAACTTATTACAATAATGACAAGACAATAATAGAGATAAAATAGAATAAATAAAATAAAAACAGAATAAATAATTTTTATTATATTGCCAGACATTACAAAAGACATTCCTTCTCACTGCCCAGCTCCACTATGGCCATCAGGAGAACGCTTCCGTTCAAAGCAATTAACGCTGCTCCACACAGCCTGCGCTGTGGCGCATCCACTGAAGAATCAGAGGTTCAATTCTTGACGGCTGAGAGCGGCATGTTCATCAGCATTAATTACATTGAGATAGAGAATTAATGTTGATATAGATTGTTTTATGGTGTATTGACTTGCATGAAAAATCATTTAATGAATTTCGAATCCAGAGGTCACGATGTTCCGTTGAAAAAGGCCAGTAAATTTTTTACAAGAGTTAAACACCCCCACTAGTCTTAAAATAAAACAGTAAAGTGAACCGAACGATTCTACACGACATATATGTAGACATGACCCCTAGGTGTACACATATATATACAGATAGAGCACAGGAGTGCTCCACATGTATGCATCATTAGACATAATCAAACTACACATTTTATGGTAATTAGTTATGTAATGTGTGTTGACAAGGAAGCGCTGTCGAGACACTGCCTCGCAAAAGCAATAATTGTTCACCCAAGGGCCGTCTACTATTAACCAACCTAAAACATGTTAGCCATTGTAGTGCTGTACAAGTATTTTAAAGTGTTCATTCAATAAATTAAATTAATAATAAACTAAATTAATTGTATTGCAAGTATATAAGTATTTGCATGTGAGTGAAAGGTACATGCATCGTTTAAAATATTGTATTGCCACCAGTGCTGTGCTTATTTACATTTATACAACTGGTTACAATAATAAAAAAAATAAAAATATATTTTAAACAAGTCCAGTGGTCACAATGTTCAGTTGAAATAGGCCAATACATTTTTTACAAGAGTTAAACACCCCCACTAGTCTTAAAATAAAACAGTACCTGGTGAATGACCATGGCTGCTCTGGCCTCCAGTGTCCTCTGTGGCTATTGGGCTCTCAGACGTGGACCGGCTGTGGCTGTCTGAGGTCTCTGGTCGCCGTCGATCTCCGGAGGTAGCTGTTACACAAATACAATGCACTTGACAACAAGCCTACTCCTGTATCTAGTTTCCAATCAACATAGCATGGTCATATACATTTGAGCTACTATTCACTAAACAATATATTATCAAAGATGAAATGATTGTGAACTAAAAGATTTTGGCAAACAAATGTTAAAGCTACTCTGACAATGTTAGGCTTAGAATAGACCTGTTACTGATATTGGGAGTTGTGCCTATAATTGACTATTTGATACCGGGCCCGGCTCTGACGTGGTGAACAACCATGGCTGCTCTGGCCTCCAGTGGCCTCGGTGGCTATTGGGCTCTCAGACGTGGACCGGCTGTGGCTGTCTGAGGTCTCTGGTCGCCGTCGATCTCCGGAGGTAGCTGTTACACAAATACAATGTACTTGACAACAAGCCTACTCCTGTATCTTGTTTCCAATCAACATCATAGCATGGTCATATAGATTTGAGCTACCATTCAATAAACAATATATTATCAAAGATGAAATGATTGTGAACTAAAAGATTTTGGCAAACAAATGTTAAAGCTACTCTGAGAATGTTAGGCTTAGAATAGTGTCGTATATTTATCTAAATAAAACCTGTAAATTAAACAATAGAAATTATGCACATATATGAAATAGCAAAGAACTAGGTTATTTTCTCTTAGAAAAATAGAGACTCACAGCCATGCCAAATCACCTGTTAGGTTAACCATACATTTGAGTCAACAAGAAGGCTGTTAACTGGCCTCAGTCGAAATGGATCAAAATGACCCATATAAGCATTACGGGAAGGATTAAAATCATCTAGCGGTTGATGGAAAAAGCCACAGGAGAACTCAGTCAAAAAGCTAACAGTGCACCCCTTCAGCCTTCACTTAGCAGTTATAGGAAAGGCCCAGAGTGCCATAAAAATAAGAACAGATCAAATGGCAAACAGATGACACATCTTCCTCCACAACGAACAGGGATGGTGCGCCAAATAACTAAACTTTTAAGTCAAGAAGTGACGGCCTGAAGGCCAACATCCGAGTTCTGTTTACTTTAGCTAAGCAGACCAAACAGGCCATTCTGTGATACCCACTGTTAGGTTGAATGGGTACTATATTTCCATCTGTATGAGGGTCGCATTCAGGGACACTTGGGTAAATCATTCTAAAAGGAAACTAGTTCATATCCCCTCTGTAAGGTCACCTTGTAACGCTGTTTCGCAAGACCCAAATCACTGAGAGGGGAGACCTTCTAGCCAATAGGAAAGCAGGCTCTCTGGGGTGACGGCACTGGATGGGGCAAGGGTGGGGGGGGGTTCTCTCTTCTCTATAAAACCTACAGGTTGAATGATGGAGGTGAGACAGAGAGACAGAGACACCGAGACGCAGAGAGACACGCAGAGAGAACGGAGAAGCAGAGACGGAGAATCCACCCCACCAGTTCGAGAATAAGAGACGCCACTAAGAAGCCCTCCGGGAAAAGCTGATTAGAGATAGAAAATAATTGATGCTGTGAACCAGATAATTTAAGCTGTTGGATATTCCAATAAAACAACGGTCAGAACCGTTTTCACCCGCAGCGCTGTCTCCGCCTCCACGTGATTTCCAAAGGACCACATTTGAATGAACTGTTACTTTAACGGGAAACACAACGAGCAGAGTAAGCTATTCCACTATACATTAGAGAAAGATCATATAGCTATAACATAGAATCATTGAGAAGATACATTAATCTGGCGCCGTGACTACCGGTCTGTACATCCGAACGGGACCCAGGACAAGGACAACAGAACTTCAAAAACTCTCAGAGCAGAGCAGCGACGCCTGACTACACCATCCTCGAGCAACAACAACCAGCAGAGGCCAAACGGTGAGTTGAAGATGTGTCTGTATTGTCGGGGTTTGTTTGGGCAGATTTCGAACAGGGGTAGAGAATGGTTGCATTGGCGCGATCGAATTAAAACGATTGAGCGCACAGCCGTATCGGCACTAATGAAATGAAGGGGATTGGCGCGATCGGGTTGGACAATAAAATAGTTCAGGTCGCGCACTGCTGAGGGGCTAGAGGATTGCGCCAGGTTAGGCGACAGATACTCTTGTTTAGAATCGTAGGTTCAAATGCAATGACAATAACTGGAGACGTCTGGTTTGTACGTTGCTAAAGACAAATCGACGTCGTACGAATCCGTTTAGTTCTTACGGAACAAGAGCTCTGGAGCGCGTAAGGTAGTCCTCTTAAACCTCGGAAAAATTAGCACTTGTGCACTGGGGGGTTATAAAGAACTGCGCTTATGTTCGAACTAAAAAACTGCACTTAGAAGCGATGAGACATTATATAAGGACTTTAGTATGTAACAATGTATATATGTTGTTTAGATGAAATAGGATGACACATGTATGGTATCATGGCTATAATCAAACGTACGTCATCATAACGCTAAACGTCGCGGATTACTATATTACAACCAATACGGAATAAAGCCGTTTTATACCCGGGAAGCTACTGCTATACAAAGCAGGGCTAATACATGCTAAGCTACGTTGCAAGCTAACGGGGAATGCTTGGGGTTATTAATGTTTAGTACGACTGTTGTGTTGAGATGACGAAACTTATAGCTTCATCCATGGTGGCTGAAAAAGGCTACCAAATGATGCTACATGATGTGCAAGGTTGACCAGTGCTAAAAATGATGATGTTGCTGAATGGAAGTATGAGTGTAACCGTGTGGATGAGAGAGGATGTGTGTGAATGAGTCTGCTAGAGGTTATGGAGTGGATGCCGGTATTTTTTGTATCATTATGATAACTCTAGGGACGCAATCTGTTAAATAAAGTTTTCATTCATACATTTATTCACGGGTACGGCCGCGGGGACACCATAGCACTGTCCGCAAAAACGTCGTACATACCGTATGGACGCTGCGTTGCGATATCGAATGAATTGAGTGAATGACGAGTGAGATGGAACCAAAAGGATGTGTCACGTTATTTGAATTTTTTTAAATCAGTGGTAATAAGGTCGTGGTTTAATGTGGTAAAGATCAAAGAAAGCAGGGTTCTTCTTCTGCTACAATGATTTAATGGCAGATCGCGGCCACCACTGATGACGTCACTAGGAGCATCTGCTTGGTGGGGGGCTGGATCGGGAGCGCTAGATTTAAAATACGGAGCCGGCCGGGGCCGGACGGGCGTACAAACGAGAAAAGGATACTGTAAGGTTTATGAACGAATGCTTAATAAATTTAAAATTATGTTATAAAGTATGACTGGGTTGTGCAAAACGTCGCGATGTGTTGTGCTGCTCAAATCAACAGGATAGTGGGCCGTATAGGAAACGCTATTGTAAGGGGCTAGGCTAAGCTAACTAGCCGTGCTAGGCTGATCGAGCGATAGCAACATTGAGCTAAGCTAAACGGTATTAAGCTAATGGTGTTGGCAGTGGACAGCTAACTATGCTAAAAATGCTAAGCTAACTATGCTAAAAATGCTAAGCTAACTATGCTAACATGCTAAAGCTACCTGTGCTAACAATGTTGCATGCTGGGAGTCTCGGGGAATATCGCGTGATGCTATTTTGGCTGACAGCGGGACCTTGTGTGTGTAAACGTGACGTAAGCCTGTGGCGACGTCTCGCGGGAAGCCATCCTTAATGCCGGACTACGATTCGGTACAGGGAATTCTGGGAATTGGGGTTCATGTTGTGTGAGCACGTCGGCTGACGTCATGGGAGGAGTGGCTGCGTGATGACGCACTTGTCGAATAGAGACAGCAGGGGGCGGTGTTGTCTTTGAAATGGATACACCTCTGCTGTTGCTTCGCCCTCTCTCCCTAGGTTGCCCCCCTCCCTCCCTCCCTCCCTCCCTCCCTCTCTCTCTTTCTCTCTCCCTCCCTCCTTCTCCTCTCCTCTCCTCTCTCTCTCTCCCTCCCTCACCTCCTTTTCTTCCTCCATCCCTCCCTCCCATTTCCGCTCCCTCCCTCCTTTTTCCCCCTTTTATGGCTAAAATGGTACAGTATATGAGAGGATACTAGGAGTTTCATCAGGGCCCCCCCTCTCCACTGTAGTCTTCCCTATAGGGTATGCCCCCTCCTGCGCTATTATAATGGGTGCCATCCTGCATTATCACAGTATGCCCCCTCCTGCGCTATTAGAACGGGTGCCATCCTGCATTATCATAGTGTGTGCCCCCTTCCCCTCCCCCCTTCCATCCATCCTGCACTATCATAGTGGGTACCACATTCCATTCCATCCTTCCATTTATTATATGGTGTGTGCCCCCCCCCCGCCCCACTGTAGAGATGAGATATCATCTCCCTCTATACCATAGTGTGTGCCCCCCCATGCAGATATAGTACTCTTTTCCCTCCCTCCCTCCCTCCCTCCCTCCCTCCCTCCCTCCCACTCCCTCCCTCCCTCCCTCCCTACCTCCCTCCCTCCCTCCCTCTCCTCTCTCTCCCTCCCTCCCTCCCTCCCTCCCTGCCACCCTCTCTCCCTCCCTCTCTCCCTCCCTCCCTCTCTCCTGTTCCTGTGTGCGTATGAGTCACGTGTCTGTTCTAATGTTTGCAAACAATGCACCTTTAGATGTAGTTGTGATGCGCTCTGCTCACGGGGACAAGTTTGTAACATGAGACGCACAGGAGGTCTTGTTTCGCATTTAATTTAACCAGGTGTGTGGAGGCTTATTTCCTGATACGGGTTCGAAGATAACTTCACAGTTATTGGCAATTTGTTTCCTTATGTCGCTTCCTCCAGGGTTCCAACTTGTGTTGACAGACGGCAACCCTGCTCAAATACGGAGCGTCGGCGCTCTCGCTGGACTAGAAGGGTGCACTCGGTAGAGCACAGATGTCCGCCAGGACGGCAGCCACACATGATAGTGATAATAATGGATTGGATTTGTGATGCGCTTTTTGTTCGATGGGATCCCAGAGTGCTACGCTACAGGTTTAAAACAGTTATAGGGAAGAAATAGAACATGGTTAATTAGAAACATAGAATAAACGGAGGATTTAAAAAACGAGGGCGATAAAGTTAAAGTAGGAGGCTGACAGTCGAAGGCCTTTTTGAACAGGTGGAGTTTCGGCCTGCCTTCTCCCTCCCCCGTCCCCCCCTCCTCCCTTCGTCTCGCCGTCTCTCTTCTTCTTTCCCTCTCTCCCTCCCTCCCTCCCTCTCTCCCTGCATCCCTCCCTCCCCCATTCCCTTCTCCCTCTCTCCGTCCCTTGGGGTATAGTGGTGGCTTTTAGGAACTCCATGCAAAGACCATTAGTTGTATTAAGCTGTGGGTTAACTGGACCAGGCTATACGGTGAAGTCTGCTGGTTGATTCTGGAAATAGAAAGGTAATAAATAAATCTCCCGTCATAGCTCCCCCCCTCCCTTCATCTGTCTGTGCCCCCCCTCCCTCCATCTGTCCTCCCTCTCTCCCTCCCTGTCTTCCTCCCGCTCTCCCTCCCTCCCTCCCTCCCGGTATCTCCCCTTCCCTCAGTCTGTCCCTCTCTCCCAGATGGACTTTGTTGGTTGATTGGTGGATTAGAAACTTTATCAGAATGGGTAATACAGTACGGCTCAATACACACGATTGTTAAGGGGATGCAGGCCGGGAAAGACTTTCGTCTTGTTTACATCAGGGTCCCCCATTTTCGGTTCATCAGGACATACATGGCATGCAGTTAGTTAGAGTATTCGAGTTAGGTTGCCCTTATGGTGGGCTTGAGGCAGTGGTTGTATTTAAAATAGTGTTTACTTTACGGAAGGATAGGGTAATATTCATGGTCGTTTGGGAACTCCTCTTCCGTATGTATGTCTCTCCCCCCCTGTGTCTCTCCTTCTCTCCCTCCCTTCATTTCTCCACGTGCGCCCCCCCTCGATGCCTTGCCTTCAAATGGATTGTGGGTACGTTACGGACCGTTTCTAGTTGGGGTCCCTCCAACCCCCAGACTGGCCCTCTTGAGTGTGGCGTGTGTGTTTGGGCTGGGGGCAAGGAGTTGGAGCATTTGTTATAAGGGAGATGGGTTTTACATTAGGTTGGTTTTGGTTAGAGACGGTTGTGGCGTGTTTTTTGTTTTTCATTTTAGGGAAGGTGCCAGTCCCCTAGTTTCCCCCTTCGGTTGGGGTCCTTGGAGGCGGGGTTGGCTTTGCGTCTTGTTGTGTGTTATTGGTTGGGTGGTTGTTTTAAACTATGTGGCTGTTATGTATGTGAAATAGGTGCCGGTACAGGTGATGGTTGGACGGGTTGTGATATTCCTTGGAAGGGGGCTTGGGGTGTTTTCGTTCAGGTTCGAAACTGAGGGAAGATGCTTTGGGCTGTGGAATGACGGGTCCCTGTGGATTCAGGGATCATGGGAAATGTTGCGGTGGGTATAGTACTGGGGTTCATGAATTTGATAACGTGGACAACTGGGCTATGTAACGGTCAGGGGTTTAGTGACCTAAGTTGCTAAAGATGAATTTTTCCCGTGATAGTGGTTGGAAGCAGTGACGCCACCAAAAGGTTTTTTTTGGTGGTGTGAGGGGGTATGTGTGGGAAAATAATGTAGAATGGTGTTGTATGAAGAATGTGATGAAGGCGTGAGATGTAAATGTGGTGAGAAATGTAGGAAGAAGTATAGTTTTTGATTTTCATAGTAGAAAGCAAGTAGGGAAGTTAATATTACATTTATACATAAGTTAATACGCGGAGCAGTCATTTAAAGTATAAATTATGACAATTTCAACAAGGCAAAAAGAAATTGGAACAGATGGCTAACCAAGTTTACCATTTGTTAGAATTGATAGGTTGTGTGGAACTTAATGATTATGTTCCCCAGAGAACCAAAGGTGAAAGGAACACACAAAGGATTGGAACCTCCAGTTTCCGGTTGGACAAACGGACAAAAACAAGTAAAGCCGTATCGTTATATTCAAGTAGATCACACCGAATCTCTCTAGAAGAATTAGTATAGGAATGCCCGACATTTCCAATGCATAAATATTGAGGAAATGACAAGGGAAATGCCACTGTATTAAGTGTTATGTTTTTGCTTTCTTTTTGCACAGGCTCGGCGAGGACTAGGGCTCTGGCGATTTCAATACCAATTGGGGAAATGGCTATATGAGCCTTGGTATAGTATGAATGATAAGAAAATTGTCAATCCCTGTCTGCACCGGTATAAATCTGATAGTGTGGGTGAATTTTAACTCAAGTAGCGAAAAATAGGTTTGGACACAGAGAAACTTGTTCTTCCAAACGGTGATTGCAGGTGTGTTTGGAAGTGGTGAGAATGTCGGATACACAGGAAGTTCACCTTAGTGGAACATTGATAGAAACAACTGAAGGTTTAGAAGCAAAAACAATAGCAAAAGTAGAAAATCTGTCTATGTCAATGACTGGAAATATCACAATAGAAGTGAAGAAGCCATGGCCAAGGAGATTCAGGCCTTTACAAAACCTTGTATTTAAGTATAAAAAAGGAGGCTGTTACAGATTGAGAAACAAAAATAAAAAACAGAAAAAGAGAGCACGAAGAGCGATGAAAAGAAGTAATGCCGACAATAGCAATAGGCTGACAACCTTTGCAGACACTCCCGTAGAAAGATTGATATCTGAAGTTAATCTGATTGAGTGGGATGTGCTGGAATTTCCTCAGGTGACCAGTATAACAGAGGGACTGGAAATAATGACTTTGATTCCAATACAGGAGGTCTTACAGGAGAGAGAACCAGAGACAACGGTTTTACTCCAACCAGAACCGAGCCACACTGGGGTGTCCATTGCAGGCGACTGCAGTTTAACCAAGGGACAGAGAAAGAGACTGAGAAGAGCGGCGTTGTTACAGCAGTCCCACGAAGTCTACTCTGGCCGTACGGCTGGTACAGAGACCGACAGCAGGTATGGAACTATACATGAACAGTTTCTACAGCCCACCCGTTTCCCATGTCCAGTCGTCCCTCGAGACCAAAGCCAGGATGAGAGGCGTGGGCCGGTGACGAGGAGCCAGCCAGCGAGGGCCAGGGTGGAGGAGGTAGAGAGGATGACGTACCTCTCTCCAGAAAGACAGAGAGCATTCACGGAAGCGTCCGAAAGACATGAGACAGTCCGTAGAAAACTGGTGGAGAAGCAGCTGGCGGTTGACCAAGTCACACGCGAGAGGGAGGTGCTAGAACAAGAGCTGGCGAAACAGACTGTGATCATGAGTGATGTAATTTTGGAAATCATGTTTCGTACTGCAGAACAAGGACTCAGTGAACAAGAGAAGTCACTTGCCCTGTTACCTGAACAGGGAGCGGAGCAGCGAGGGAATGATGACAGCCGCAGGGGGGGTGAGTTTCCAGGCCCCTCCCAACAACAAAAGGCCCAAGGTGCGGCGGCTGGGAAGAACAGGTATGTCCCTCTCTCATCCAGACAACAGAACTGGCAGCCCCAAGGAGGAAATGGACGACAAAGAGGGGGACCGCTTGGATGGCTGGCATCAACTGAGTGCTGGAAATGTGGAGAAATCGGCCATCTCGCTCGATCATGTGGCAAAGGGTAGCGGGCTCAGCAAGAGTCCAATAGAAAGCAAGCGTCCATCAGAAAACAGAGTTGCTGGACATGTGGAAAGTTGGGACATTTTCAGAAGGGGTGTAAAGAGGGTGTGTCTGCAAAGGCCATAGGTTGAATAAGAACGAAGCAGGAATGCACAAGCAAAGCTAATAGTGCTCGGGAAAATAGAGTTATTAATAAGTTAAAATGGGAAAAAGGACTGATTGGAATAAAAATAGAATAAAAAATATATAGAAGCGTTGGTACATTAGGTCATGAGTGGAAGCGACTAAGATGGATGTGCAACTAACAGGGAGAGATGAAATGACTGACAGATGCATGAGCCAATCGTACTAACAGTTAATTAATAGACCAATCATGGGTTTTCCTTTTTGCTACAGTGTGTCTGATCAACTCTTGCTGTGGCAGTGAGGAAAACGTAAGGGAGAATGGTATGGTGGACGATTTTTGGTATCTCCCACCTGTGCAGCCTGGCCCGGCTGCACAGATTGGAGAGAGAGAGAAAAATGGTCACCGCAATGGCTTTTGTGGTCATGTGAACTCTGAACCAGACGGTGTCAGAGAAGGATTAAACAGTTGATATTAGACATAATTTAAACAGAGTTAATAACAAAGGACTATTTTAGTAGTGATTATACATACTTGATCCAAGGGTGGTCAAGGAGACTTTAAAAAAAAAAAAAAAAAAAATTAATTTAATTTCTTTACTTCATTTCTTTTTAATTTTTAATTTTTATTTCTTAGTGATTATGCGGGGGTATTTATGCCTCTAGCTGATAGTTTAGTTCTGTTGATGGGTGTGTTGCATGAAGGCACTCACGAATTTTTGTTTATGTTTGTTTGCAATTTTCTTTGTTTTTGTTTGACACTCTATTTTTTTTTAGGAACTGACTGGCTGGGAGGGATCTCTCGCCGGTCAGGGATAGCAGGTGGTGGTGACACAGCGGGACTGGTAGGAATGTCTAATATGATGGGCTGGAAACTAAGGGTGGACGGGAGCTGGTTCATGATTTAGTTTTCCGCTCATTGAGAGTCCAGGAGTAGTATCTGGGGAGTTGTGTCACGTTTTTTGGGTTTGGTAAGTGTTGGGCGAACGTGTTTCTCTGTTTATAGGTAAGCTCTGTAGATTTTGGTCACCATTGGCCACATAGTTTACAAGTAGGGTGCAGACGTGTGAAATTGATAGTTGGCTTATGGGAGACTCTGCACCGGCTTGTTGAAGGCTGGCAGAGTGTGTGGGATGTGTGTTTAAAGGGACTGTGGTTTGTTACCATGCACATAGGTTCTGTTGGTGGTTGGCCTCGTCTAGAGCTGGCTGTCCGGACCGAGGAGGCTGTCTGGAAACAAGGTATTGATAGTGTAATAAATGGTTATTCCACTTTCAAGGGTGGAGTGGTGATTGTGTTGAACTTGAGATATTTGATCTAGTAAGATAGTACAGCACAAAAATGAATGAGACAAAGGTGATTTGATTGAATATTAACAATTGAAGCTGTGGAATATATAGATAACGAATTTGGAAAAAGAGTGTTGTCAAATACAGAACAGTAAAAATGTATCTGTGCGAAAATGAGACCTTCCAATCCATTGTGTGTTTGTAAATAACAATCCAAAATGCAAAAAAGGACAGAGGGAAAATCGTTTCCTTCTGTGGAAAATCGGAGCAGTACCAAAAACTGCATACAACAAAGAAGAGGCTGTGGTTAGCACAAAATACAACAAGAAGAAAACAGTCAAAACGAGGTAGCAGTAAAGACCTCAGGAGGTTTAAACAGGGATAACTGACAGGGATGAAAGCGAAGAATAATTGAGGCCTCACTGGTCTTTTCAAGGAGAAGAGATGATTTATGTTTGCTTGTTTGAATCTCCCTCGATGTTTAGAGTGTTAATCTTTTGGGTAGGATGTATTAATCTTTTCTTGCAGAGTCAATTACACAAAACAGACACATTGAAGCTAAGTAAACATGGATAAAATAGTCTAAACAAAAAAACTGTTATTGAAAGAGTGTTTCCTTGTAAAAACAGGAACAGCTTTCTTAGTCTAAAGTCATAGTAATAACTGATATTGTGTGTGACTGGGGAAGAAGCCAACGGAAAGAGTGAATGATGATTTTGTAACTGTACAGACGGAAATGGGTTTGGTAGTTCGATTTGTGTAAATTTTGGATTTTTTGAAAATGATAATTATGGTTTAACATATTTAATTTAGAACATATTGGTGCTATATAGTGGGTTATGAAACCCACTAAGGGTGGATTGTCGTATATTTATCTAAATAAAACCTGTAAATTAAACAATAGAAATTATGCACATATATGAAATAGCAAAGAACTAGGTTATTTTCTCTTAGAAAAATAGAGACTCACAGCCATGCCAAATCACCTGTTAGGTTAACCATACATTTGAGTCAACAAGAAGGCTGTTAACTGGCCTCAGTCGAAATGGATCAAAATGACCCATATAAGCATTACGGGAAGGATTAAAATCATCTAGCGGTTGATGGAAAAAGCCACAGGAGAACTCAGTCAAAAAGCTAACAGTGCACCCCTTCAGCCTTCACTTAGCAGTTATAGGAAAGGCCCAGAGTGCCATAAAAATAAGAACAGATCAAATGGCAAACAGATGACACATCTTCCTCCACAACGAACAGGGATGGTGCGCCAAATAACTAAACTTTTAAGTCAAGAAGTGACGGCCTGAAGGCCAACATCCGAGTTCTGTTTACTTTAGCTAAGCAGACCAAACAGGCCATTCTGTGATACCCACTGTTAGGTTGAATGGGTACTATATTTCCATCTGTATGAGGGTCGCATTCAGGGACACTTGGGTAAATCATTCTAAAAGGAAACTAGTTCATATCCCCTCTGTAAGGTCACCTTGTAACGCTGTTTCGCAAGACCCAAATCACTGAGAGGGGAGACCTTCTAGCCAATAGGAAAGCAGGCTCTCTGGGGTGACGGCACTGGATGGGGCAAGGGTGGGGGGGGGTTCTCTCTTCTCTATAAAACCTACAGGTTGAATGATGGAGGTGAGACAGAGAGACAGAGACACCGAGACGCAGAGAGACACGCAGAGAGAACGGAGAAGCAGAGACGGAGAATCCACCCCACCAGTTCGAGAATAAGAGACGCCACTAAGAAGCCCTCCGGGAAAAGCTGATTAGAGATAGAAAATAATTGATGCTGTGAACCAGATAATTTAAGCTGTTGGATATTCCAATAAAACAACGGTCAGAACCGTTTTCACCCGCAGCGCTGTCTCCGCCTCCACGTGATTTCCAAAGGACCACATTTGAATGAACTGTTACTTTAACGGGAAACACAACGAGCAGAGTAAGCTATTCCACTATACATTAGAGAAAGATCATATAGCTATAACATAGAATCATTGAGAAGATACATTAATAGACCTGTTACTGAAACGGACATATCCGGGGCGACGGAAGCTGCCCCGTTTAGGAGAGAGCGACGGACAGCTCTCTTGTATGATATTTCATAAAGACCCCGGTTGTGAAGTGAGTGACCCACCACCACCACCATCACCACCACCATCGCCACCATCACCACCACCACCACCACCATCACCACCACCACCACCATTATCATCATCATCACCACCACCACCACCAGCTAAGTACCTAGCTTAGCTTCAGCTTAGCCTAACCTGAAAAGAAATAAAGGAAGATGCCGGGACTCGGCTCTCCCACAGAATGTACTAATTGCTTGGAGATGAGAAAGAGGATTGTAGAGCTGGAGGCTCGGGTTTCTACCCTGTACCAAATACAGCAGGATGAGCAACTCATTGACTCTATTTATGAAGCTACTACAAATATAGCCAACAATACCATGATTGAGAACTGGCCTATGCTAGTAACTACAGAACAGCACCACCCAAAAGACGGTCCTTGGCACAACCAAGGAGCTAGACCAAAGCAGTGGATCACCGTCAAGGATAAAAGGAGAAATAAACGATCCAGGACCTCACCCCCGGTACCGCCAGGAAATAGTTTCAACCTACTCTCGGAAAGACGCATATCAACACCCAAGGCAAAGAGACATAGAAGCGTAGCTAACAACGCTAACGAAGAAAACAGCGAGCGTAACGGAGCTCACGCTAACGACGCTAATAGCAAGAATACCGGAGCTCACGCTAACACTAGCGAAGCAAACAGCTGGCATGCCGGAGCTCACGCTAATGCTAGCGAAGCACACGCTAACGACGAGACGACGAGGAAAACAGAGCCACTAGCGACACGGCTGGCAAACACGACCCAGACCGAGCGAACGGCTAACAGCGAAGAGACTATCATGCGCCGAGAACGTCGCGGTAGCCAACGCCGAAGGTACGGGACCAGCGTTAACATGCCGGCTACTGAGAAGGCTAACGAGGCTTCACCAAGGCCACAGGACTGTGGAAAGAACCGGCAGACTAGGCCTAGCCCAAAAACAAACGGCCCCAAAACTGTTGGAAAGAAAAATGCTAACCTCACACAGAAAATAGACTGCATACTGATTGGAGATTCCATAACAAGGTATGTGGAGATGGCAAACACAGAAAATATCTGTCTAGACAATACAACTGTGAAAGAGCTAGCCGAAAAACTTCCAACACTAATCAGACCAGGAATAACAAAAATTGTCATTCACTCTGGATCGTTTGACATCCTGCGAAAGAAGACTGGCACAGAGACTTTGAAAGACGATTTCACACGTTTAATGAACACACTAGACAAACATCAGTCTGTGTACACAAACACTGATGTGTCCATCAGTGGACCAATTGCATGCTTTCGCAGAGGACAGGAAGCATTCAGTCGACTCCTAAATTTTAATTCATGGTTAGGGGCTGCATGTCTCGTACACGGCCTGAAATTCATTGACAACTTCAATGTTTTCTGGAATAACCCAGAACGTTTTCAAAGAAATGGCTTCTTCCCAAATCGCTTAGGTTCAAAGCTCCTATCAGCAAACATGCGTCATGCCTTGATGGCCTCCAAGAATATTAAGCTCATACCAGCACGAGAGATAGTCATGAAGGACACAATCTCACCACGAAGTACAGCACAAGACGTCCCCCCCCCGTCCCCCCCCCCCCCATATCACACAAGGCCATCTCGTCTGATCAAATGTCCCCGAAAGCACAGTGCAGTCAGTATGGTACAGTATAGCACAATTACCATGCCATCTCTCAAAACATACAAGTAATCATAACTAGCCAATGGCATGGTGAAAAATATACGCCACCAATGCGTTTACCTGCTATTAACCTCAGGGCCATCACGGTCAAACCAAAGCAGACCTCCTCTAAAGAAGTTCAACAAATAAAATTAGCTTTCCTAAATGTCAGATCACTGAATAATAAAACATTCTTAGTAAATGATCTGATTAAAGAAAATAACTTAGATTGCATCTGCCTAGTAGAGACATGGCTAAATAATGACACAGCTACATCAATAATGATAGAAGCTTGTCCACCAGACTATAACTTTTTTCAAATACCCAGAAAAAATAAAAGGGGCGGAGGAGTTGCAGCAATCTTCTCCTCAAAACTCTTGTTTAGAATCACAGAACTAGGCGAGTTCATGTCAATGGAATATCTTGCCATTGAACTAAAAACAGAATCAACTATTATTGTCACAATATACCGCCCGCCTAGACACTCACCAATATTTATACAGGAGCTCTCTGAACTGATCTCACTATGTGTTACCGGATATGATAAGGTGATCCTAAATGGAGACCTGAACAAGAAAACAGACTCCAAAACTATGGAACTAAAAAATCTACTGGATAGCTTTGACCTAATACAGCATATAACAAATGCAACTCACCGGCTTGGGAATACACTAGACTTAGTTATAACAACAACTGGGCTAAGCATAACAAATATCTCAATAACTGAATTACCTCTCTCCGACCATCACTGTATATTTTTTGATACTCAAATAACCCTTACTAAAACAAAAAAAGAAATCATAGTTAAAAAGAGGCTCCTAAACGACAAAGCTGAATCAAAGTTCATTGATCTTATCAGACTACATGAACCACACAATCATGACGGGGCGGCGTGGCTCAGGGGTAGAGCGGGGCGTCCAATGATCGAAGGGTTGGTGGTTCGAATCCCGCTCAGGCCCATGTCCATCCCATTGCCGTTGTGTCCTTGGGCAAGACACTTAACCTACTTGCCTCGTATGAATGTGTATGCATGTGAATGAATGTTGGTGGTGGTCGGAGGGGCCGTAGGCGTTGATTATTCGCCACGCTTCCGTGAGTCTGCCTCAGGGCAGCTCTGGCTGCAATTGTAGCTTACCACCACCGGTATGACTGTGTATGAATGAATAATGGACTCTGTGAAGCGCTCTGAGTCAGAGCAACAGTCAGTCAGAGAAGAGCGCTATATAAATCCAATCCATTATTATTATTATTATTATGACAGCTCTCTAAATGAAATGGTAGAAAATCTCAATGATGCAATGTCATCTATATTAAATTCTGTCGCCCCATTAAAAACGAAAAAGAAGAAAACTAGAGCCTCGCCCTGGTTAAACTATAATACGGTCAACAAAGAAAAAAGGAAATGTCGTGCAGCGGAGCGAAAATGGAGAAAAACAAAAACCACCATATGCTGTGATATATACAAAGATGCTTTAACTGCTTATAATAAAACCATCCGCTTAGCAAGGAAAGATTACTTCTCTAAAATCATTACAGAAAATGCTGGAAACTCCAGAATCCTCTTTTCCACTATTAATGTACTACTCAACACTGCCCCTACACCTCCTCAGTCATCAACGGTTAAGTGTGAAGAACTTGCACTATTCTTTAACAACAAAATAACCTTGATCAGGGCCAGCATTACTCATGATGGAAATAAAGTTGATTGCGGCAAACCGTGCAATGTAACCATGAGAAGTTTCACATGCATCACATTAGATGTACTCTGCAAAACTGTCTCAGAATGTAACTCCTCCACCTCAGACATTGACCCTATACCTACAGCTTTCTTCAAACGGGTATTTAATAGTGTTTCAAGCCCTGTGCTAGATATCATAAACACTTCCCTTAGGACTGGTATTTTCCCGGATGCCTTTAAAACAGCAGTTGTAAAGCCATTACTAAAAAAACCTAACTTGGATAGTAATGAAATGGCAAATTATCGTCCAATATCCAACCTACCATTCATTAGTAAAGTACTTGAAAAGATAGTTTCAGTTCAAATAAATTCCTTTCTTGAAGAAAACAACATCTTAGAAGAATTTCAGTCAGGATTCAGAAAATATCATAGCACTGAAACTGCCCTCACCAAAATAATCAGTGACCTCAGACTAAACTCTGACGAGAATAAGATCTCCATCCTTATCCTGTTAGATCTCAGTGCAGCATTTGATACAATCGATCACGATATTCTAATCGATCGTCTTGAAAACCATGTCGGTTTCTCAGACCATGTGCTGGGCTGGTTTAAAACATACATCAGAGGGAGGAAATTCTATGTTAAACTAGGAGATCACATGTCTGATATATACGACAACAACTATGGAGTTGCACAAGGGAGTTGCTTAGGTCCTTTACTCTTCTCCCTTTACATGTTACCGCTGGGTGATATCATCAGAGAACATAATGTAGATTTCCATAGCTATGCGGATGATACACAACTGTACATATCTGCTGAACCAAATGATACAGCGATTAGCTCCATTACAGACTGCTTACTGGCAATAAATAAATTGATGAGTAAGAACTTCCTGAAACTAAACGAGAACAAAACTGAAATTCTAATTATCGGCTCCAAAACTAAAAAAGAAACATTAATAAAGAACCTGGGGGGACTAACCCCTTGGATCAAATCTGAGGTCACTAGTCTTGGGGTTATCATAGATTCAGAACTGAACTTCAATTCTCATATTAGCAAAGTGACGAAAACATCGTTCTTCCATCTCAGAAATATAGCAAAAGTACGACCATTTATTAATCAGAACGATGCTGAGAAGCTAATTCATGCATTCATATCTAGCCGGTTAGACTACTGTAATGCACTTTTCACAGGTCTCCCTAAGAAAACCACAGAGAGGCTTCAGCTAATCCAAAACTCTGCAGCCCGACTGCTAACTAGAACCAAAAGGAGAGAGCACATTAGTCCAGTCCTAGCCGCTTTACACTGGCTTCCTGTAACATTTAGAATTGACTTTAAGGTCCTTCTCCTTACATACAAAGCTCTAAATGGACAGGGACCTAGCTACATCGCCAACACTCTAATAAATTACACACCAGCAAGAACACTGCGATCATCAGCTGCTGGACTACTAGAGGCTCCCAGAAGCAGTCAAAAGAGGATCGGTAATGCAGCCTTTATCAACTATGCCCCAAAACTATGGAACAAACTACCCCAAAACATCAGGGAAGCCAACTCGCTAGACATCTTTAAAAGACAGCTTAAAACCTATCTCTTTGCTCAGGCATTTCACTGATAGATATCTGCTACCACCTAGTGGCAAGAGGAAACATCAGGGATATCCTGACACAACTTGTATTTATTCTTACCCTGCCTACTCTTTTACACTGCCTATCAAATTCATGTGTCGGTTATTGCACTTTTTACTTCTTACTGATGACTATTTTTAAACTGAATCATTTTAAACTATTCTTATTATTTGCTAGATCCAAATGTGAAACACTGATTATTTATGACTATTTTTAAACTGAATCATTTTATTCTTATTATTTGCTAGATCCAAATGTGAAACACTGTGATTATTTGTTCATGAATTACAGGAGTATTACTGAATAGAGAGCCTATTAGGATGCTAGATCCTAATGTGAAACACTGTGATTTGCCATATCTTGCTATGCTCGCTCATGCCTGTATTTTTTATGTCCGTTCTATTTTATAATTTTTTGACTATTTTTAAACTGAATCATTTTAAACTATTTTTACTATTTGTGTTACTGAAAACTGTAAGCGGAGAGCCTATTGGGATGCTAGATCCTAATGTGAAACACTGTGATTCTACCTGTCTATCTTTTTATGCTCGCTTATGCCTGTATTTTTTGCTGTTGTGAAGCACTTTGAACTGCAACCTCTGTATGAAAAGTGCTATACAAATAAAGTTATTATTATTATTATTATTATTACTGATATCGGGAGTTGTGCCTATAATTTACTCTTTCGCTCTGACCTGGTGAATGATCATGGGCATGGCTGCTCTGACCTTGACTGGCCTCAGCTGTGCTCTCAGACGTGGACTGGCTTTGGCATGGCTTCTTTAAAAAGAAGCTTTGAATGTCTCCCTTTTGTTTCATGTTAGCTAGAGAGTAGGGACCTAGGGTTAACACTCAGACACTGACAGACATGCCTGTAAATAAATACAATTGCATTAACATTGCTTAACATTTAACGTAGCTATGGTGTTCACACGAAACAAACTAGCATAGCTAACGTTATCTGACTTATACTATACTATTCAAAATCAACATTACATTGATGATAAAAGTTCAAACATAGCTAACGTAACGTTACATTAGTAGAAAGAGTGCAAAAGGGCATGCAAACATGAGTCACAAACATATGCTAGTTAGCTACACTAACTGATGCTATCGTCACACATATTTGGACACGTATTAAACATTTTAAATACCAATTGCACAAACATTTCAATATCAGGATTCAAGTGTGTCAGAGCATTGTTCAACTTACCATAAAACTTAAAAGCAGTGACTCCAGTGAGGTAAGTTTGTCTTCTTGAAGTTGTTCTTCTGCAGTGCACCCTTCTCAGTCTGTCGTTGCACTTGCAATCAGCGCTCGAGTAGTCTCGGGTTGCTTCTTGAAGCAGTCAAAATGCGCTCCTTGGCTATATGGTTGTCAATCATTTCGCCATCAGCTATGACTGGTCGGTTCAGAAGAACCCACGTTGAACTTGAGAGGTTATCATGTATAATAATAATAATAATAATAATAAATCAAATTTATATAGCGCCAAGGTCGCTTTACAATCAGGACAAAAAATAGGGCAAGGAAAGTAGGGGGGGAGGGGGAAGAGGGGATGAGGGAAAGTAGGGGATAATGGACCTTCCATGCCGGCGAATTATAGTCCCCTGTGTAACTAACCAGAGTGCTAGGACTGGTTTAAATAGGCATCAGCTTGTGCCAATAGGGGCAGGGGCACCATGGGGGCAAATGAGATCTCACTACGTTAATATCCGGTTACAAATATTTTCAAAAGTACCATGCCAAAAATGTCTGCGTCGTCGACTTCGGGGGCAGCAAAAAGAGAAAAAAAAAAAATGGAAGAAAATGGAAGAAAAACATATTGAAAAGCAGAGGGAAGCTATGGGGCGATTCCTAAAAATACATAAAAAGGACAATTCAGTTGAACATGAGACACCCAGTGAGCTAACTTCCAAGCCTCAGCTGGGAGCTAGCAACGATACTAGCAATTTACTATCATCTGAGACACCCAGTGGGCTAACATCCGAGCCTCAGCCAGGAGCTAGCAATGATGCTAACAATTTTCCATCATCTGAGCTGCTGCCTACGGTGCCGGCGGAGCTTGAAACTGAAAGGGGGGAGGCGAGAGCGGATCGACATCAATGCATGATGATACCAACAAGGACAGGCTGGTAAACTATTCCTCGGATCCTGCGGAATAGCCACCAATTAATGAACGTTTGCGGGACCATAATATGTTTAAATAAGCAAAGCCGAAACATTGGTGACTTTTCAAAGTCTGTTAGAAAGTATGGAACAACAAGCAGGAGTCTAACCCAGGACTACTTTTACAGGCGAATGAAAAATGGCGAGGTGCGTCTTAGGGAATGGTTGATTTATTCGCCATCAACTGGGTCTGTCTATTGTTCTGGCTGCAAGCTATTTTCCACAAAAGGGACAGCTTTTACGTCACAGCTTCACAGGGCCTGCCTTTCCGCGGAGAGAATCAGACGCTGTCGTCACCACACAATGCATACTTTTTGGGGTGCGTAGAACTGATATGTGAGTTCGATCCACAATTTTTTTTATTATTATTCGTTCTCACTTTTTCTGTATTTTTGCTCTCAATTGAGTCGTTATGCCAATTCCCTTCCTGGTCGTTGTGCGCATTGTCCCACTTTCGGCCTAGGGAGGGTGTAGAACTACCACATGCCTCCTCCGATACATGTGGAGTCAGCCAGCTGCTTCTTTTCACCTGACAGCGAGGACTCTCACTGGGGGAATGTAACGCGTGCGGAGGTTCACGCTATTTCCCCCCAATCCCCTCCCTGCTGAACAGGCGCCCCGACCGACCAGTAGGAACCGCAGTTTACAACGACGAGGACACATACCCCGCCGGCTTCCCACCCGCTAACACTGCCAATTGTGTTAGTAGGGACGACTGACCAAGCCGGAGGTACCGCTGACAGCTGGATTCGATCCCAGAGTCTCTGCGGTGGTAGGCGAGTGCATTCTCCACTGCACTACCCAGCCGCACCAGTTCGCTCCACTATTGTCAGAGAATCTAGCAAGTTATGGAAACAAAGGTAGAGGGATTTAAAAATAAATTCTGCTTCTACAAAATGGTGGGAGATTCTTATTTCACACCTTCGCAATTCTGAGCAGGGCCAGGAACGCAAGCTCACGTTAAAAAGTGTGTCTAGCACCAGATCGTCAGCAAGGGCTGATGCGACAAAAGCCCTCAGAGTGGGCTATAAGGCCATAAAACAAGCCCTGGAAAGCGAATGCTAAAAGTGTCCAATGTGAATCAGGCCAGCTGAGTGCAATGGATGATGGACAGTTTGAAAAACAGCCATTGTGACTGTTGTTTGGGACACTGTACTGAAAAAAATCAACACGACAAGCAAAGCATTGCAACAGGTTAACCTAGACCTGTGCACGGTCCCAGTCCTGTACAATGCACTGATTGATTTAATCTGTGAGACCCGGAATGATTTTGACGCCTATGAGGCCGAAGCAAACCCTTTTGTAATGTCAGATTTAACAACAACTCTTTTCAGAAAAGTGGGAGTATTTCATTTTTAATCTGACATTACAAAAAAAACTAAAAATGGTTATGATCAGGGCTGAAGTTGAATAAAATATTTAAGATAAGATAAGATATAAGATGGGGAAATTCAGGCATCATTGCAGCATGGGGGGAAGGGGGGGACGCGTGAATATTAAAGGCAACCAACTTGTGTTCAGCTTTTCGTTCAGCGTTTCTCTGATTGGCCACACGGCCAATCAATCAATCCACTAGCACACGCCCTTGCGGCAAGAGAGACGCGGCAGAACCAGCGGTGTTCTGTTGTGTGACTGTACTACAGCGGTGTTCTGTTGTGTGACTGTACTAAACTCTTCCACCACATGACCGACATTTGACATACAGTACACCTCCTATCTACAGATACAGCTGGGAAAAGTCCTGGAACAGCTGTTTGCCTGCCGTTATGACGTCGTTTTGGTGTGGTTAATGTTAACAATGACCAGCGGGGGCGCTCTCATACAGCTGGTGACAACGTGCTGGACGAGCTCCGCCCTCGGCAAAATGAGAGAGAGGCAGAGAGAGAGTGCCGTGGACTAGGAAGTAAATATTGCGTCTCTTCTGTCGGCAGTGGATTTAGCTCTCAATCAGTAAGCTCTTAATTTATATACATTACTATTGAAATGCATTTTTCTCAGTCACAGCGTTACAGACCAGCGTTAAACGTTCCAGAGACGGTAAGTTAATTTAACTTATTCTAGTCTAAAGAAACCTATATATTACTATTTGTTAATCAGAGCGTTATTTGGTTATAACACCGTGTGTGCGTCGTGTGTGCGTGCGTGCGCGATATATGTTACTATTGATTAATGCGTTTGTTAATATAACACTGTGTGTGCGCGCTTGATAAAACAAAGCATACTGTATTACTGTGTGTTTATATTGTGAGCAAGTCAAGCAAGTGTAATTGAACACAATACATGCTGACATCATGACATGCATCTTGCTGTTTGTCATTCTATTGCTAATTGATTGAAATTGATTGAAAAGTTTATTAACAGATTGCAGAATGGGTACAGTACAGTACAGCTCAATACATACAATTGTTAAGGGGATGCAGACCAGAGAAATACTTTCGTCTTGTTTACACCAGGGTCCCCCATTTTCCATGCCAGGTAATGTGAATTAATGTCACAAAACGAATCCCTTGGATAGGATAAAACAAATCATCTACTGTATTACTGTGTGTTTATATTGTGAGCAAGTCAAGCAAGTGTAATTGAACACAATACATGCCTTTTTGAAATCAACCAAGATAATGGAGAAATATCAGTCAAGTCCGAAATCGACCGTGAAACCATTGGCAACGGAAGTTTTGTTGAGGTTGTTGTGATTGTTAAGGTACATGTCTCTTTTATTTATTTATTTCCAATAATAATGATTTAAATTACTACTACTAGTCTTAGCAGTAGCAGTTGTCATAGTAGTAGTAGTAGTAGTAGTAGTAGTAGTAGTAGTAGTAGTAGTAGTAGTAGTAGTAGTAGTAGCATTAGTAGTGTAGCAGTTGTAGTAGTAGTAATAGTAGTACTAGTATTAAATATGAGCCTAGCAGTAAAGTTATCAATTATCTCCTCTCCTCTCCTCTCCTCTCCTCTCCTCTCCTCTCCTCTCCTCTCCTCTCCTCTCCTCTCCTCTCCTCTCTTCTCTTCTCTTCTAGGCTACTGAGGCTAATCTGAACATCCATGGGGTGTATGCCTTCACCACTGCAGAGGTACAGATCAGAATTCTCGACATAAACGACAACAAACCCGAATTCTACAGGTGCGAAGATACATGTGTCCCGCAGGACACCTTCACAGGAGAGATTATTGAGCACTCATCAGGATCCATCCCCCTCGACATCACTGTCAGAGATGCGGACCAGGTCACAGGATTTTTTTTTTTTTTTTTTTTTAAAGATAAACAAAAACAGAGATATTGAAAAGAAAAAAACAGTCTCTAATTTGATGTTTATTAGATTAGATTAGATTAAAATGTATTGTCATTATACAGCACAAGTACAGTACAACAAAAAGAAGTTTGGCATCTAACCAGAGTGTACCAGACTGTAACAGTTAAGTGCAATAATAATATACAATGTACAAGTAATTAAATGTGATATATATAACAAGCTACTGGTAATATATGCAACATGTATTTACAGTATAATTATATAAAGTGATACAGGTAATGTACTAAGATAAGATAAGATATTCCTTTATTGATCCACTTGGGGAAATGCGGGCATCATACAGTAGTAGCATGGGGGGGGGGGGGGTACATGGGAGAGGGGCATGGTAATAGTATAATACATTAATATAGGCAATACAACTATTGTAATGATACAAATAAGCAGTGTAAACAATATAATTAACTCTGAATATAAGAATATGGTGGTAAGCCATGCTGGCCAGTGGTATAACTATTGAGAGTAGGTATGGGATATATACAGATATAGATATAATATATACTGTACATATTATTAAATTTTATTATACAGGTATGTGAATAGGGAGGGATATATGCAGACATATCCAACAATTATAGATACATATATATACAGTATATACTGTATAATATAATTATTATCACTGTTTCAAAACACTTCAATGAAAAAAGCAGAGACCATGTTGTCCTGTTGTACTGTCCAACTGTATGACACATAACAAGACCTGAGTGGTTACTTGTGATTAAGTATGAATCATTATGTTTATTGTGCAGGGAGGACAAATCAAGCTAACCCTGGCTGGAGACGTCAAGGATGTGTTCGCCGTAGTTCCTGTGTTTACCGTTGCAGAAAGCGCAACTCAAGTTCAACTCATGGTCCAAAAACCCTTGGAGCTGGATTTTGAAAAGAAAGAATTTATGGTTGTGCAGGTAAGGAGATGGAAAATGTAAGAATTGAAATATCAAAGTTGCTTTATGTAGAGTAATCATTAAAACATCACTACTTCATACAGTATGCTGTTCGGTTGGTACTGTGTACAGTCAGTACATCACTACTTCATATGTTCTGT
Organism: Notolepis coatsorum; assembly: GCF_963971535.1. Classification (NCBI taxonomy): domain Eukaryota; kingdom Metazoa; phylum Chordata; class Actinopteri; order Aulopiformes; family Paralepididae; genus Notolepis; species Notolepis coatsorum. The sequence continues at coordinate 229,496,117 of NC_140165.1, forward strand.
TGGTACTGTGTACAGTCAGTACATCACTACTTCATATGTTCTGGTGGTACTGTGTACAGTCAGTACATCACTACTTCATACAGTATGTTGTTCTGTTGGTACTGTGTACAGTCAGTACATCACTACTTCATACAGTATGTTGTTCCGTTGGTACTGTGTACAGTCAGTACATCACTACTTCAGTGTTGTAGTCGAGTCACTAAATATCGAGTCTGAGTCGAGTGTCGAGTCCCCAGTGTTTGAGTCAGAGTCCAAGTCCAAGTCACCAAAGAAGAGCCCAAGTCGAGTCCCCATTACCCGAGTCCGAGTCCAAGTCATCAAGGTTGAGTCCACTCCATTCTGGCAGTCGAAGAGCTGACATACAAATAAAAAAAGGTCTACATTATACATAAATGACACAGCGTTCACCATTTAAAATGGAGTTTATTTACTTTGTGACACAATAGCCACAATAAATAGACACAATAAAGAAATCTAACCCTAACTAACCTTACTGTCATGCACTTGTCCTAATAAACTAACCTACACTGTAGCACTCAACACTTTGATGAACATTGTTACTCAGCTGATAGAGTTGTACCCTTCCTGATGACTTGTCGTACAGAACTTGTAAGTCGCTTTGGATAAAAGCGTCAGCTAAATGACTAAATGTAAATGTAAATAGCCAAACAAATGCACTAGCCATCAATATCTTATTACAAATGATTAGGGCCTATTACCAAAAAATAACTAAATAAATAACAAAATAAAATAAATGTATCAATTCACAAGTCCTTGTCTGCACCTTCCGAGTCCGAATGCAGTCAATGCTCGAGTCCATGTCCAAGTCCGAGTCCTCAGTGCACAAGTCCAAGTCGAGTCACAAGTCCTGAAAATCAGTCCAGTACTAGGACTCAAGTCCAAGTCCTGGACCCGAGTACTACAACACTGCACTACTTCATATGTTGTTCCGTTGTCAAAATCTTAAGCCGTTTTGAGCCTGGGCTCCAACCACAATGGTAACTGTGCTTAGTGTGTGAGTCTCAACATGCAGCTGAGTCTCTGACATCACAAATCAGCACATTTTCAGATGACTCAGTTCAGTGAGGGTGAATATTGTGAGAGGAGAATTGGAAGAATGCGCCAATATGAGAATTAGAGACATAGATCATATTAAAGGGGAACTATTTTACTATTTCTTTCACTATTTGGGCACTTTTACACAATTCCTGTGAGTCTATGGAACACCTCTGTAATATATATATATTTTTTATTCATTGTTTTGTATTTCTAATCAAGTCCTCAAAAACAGCATTTTTCTACCTCAAGATCTTAAGCCGTTTTGAGCCTGGGCTCCAACCACAATGGTAATGGTTCTGGGGGAGAGAAAGAAATGAGACAAATTATTTCTAATCTATTTCTTTTTTCTTTCGCTGCAGCTCCCACTGTTGCAGCGACCACAGACCAACCCAACAACATCCCTGCCTGTATCCTCTCACTGTACCAAGACCATCCCCATGCCCCTCTCTCCAGACATAGGCATACCAACACCACAGCACATCCAGAGCTTTGATCTTGAGGAAGCAAGACAACTACAACTGCAAATGACGGGACAGGCTGCATGTCCACTGTGGCACAAGGAGCGAGAGGGCAGGCTGACTGCATCAGAATTTGGCAAGATACTAAAGAGAGAGAATTTCAGATGCCTTCATACAGTCCACATATTACCCCAAGCCCTTCACTGCTACAGGCTCAGCTGAAGGAGAAGGAGGAGGAGAACAGACAGGCAGCCCGAGACCCAGTCTTGCAGGAGGGTTAAGGGGGTTAAGCGTCTTGCTCAAGGACACTTACATTGGAATGCGATGGCTGCAACCCCCACACCATTGAAATGCTAATTGTCCACCACCTAGTATTTATCGTTGCCATTTGAGAGTTCACACTCTACCATAGCAGTCATCAAAAAGGATCATGGATCATCTTTAGACAAATAAATTGATACTAATAATAGATTACTTTGAACCTTGCACCTTATTAAACCTTGTCTAAAGATTAGATTAGATTAAAATGTATTGTCATTATACAGCACAAGTAGGTCCATGCAGGAGCAGCAGCAGGCCACCACCCAACTCTTCCTGCAGATGATGGGGACTTTTGCAAGAGCCATATTGCCTCAATCTCAGACCCCGCCGGCACCACAGTGGATGCCCACAGCTCAAATGATGCCCCCACGTGCCTGGCCCAAGACATTGCCTCCAACTAACCATGCCACATCAGTTTGTAGAGGCTTTTGGCAATCGTGTTGCGGTTATTCTGGACTGCTTTGAAATTGGCACTGAGACCATCAAATCTGAAAGCGCAGGCACAGACATATTCCCACTACAAGCAAAAGCACACTGTTAAGTACCTGATTGGCATTACACCACAGGGGTCTATCTCTTTCATTTCCAAAGGGTGGGGAGGGCGTGTAAGTGACAAGCATCTGACCGAGAACAGTGGTCTCCTCAATAAACTGTTGCCTGGAGACTTGGTTTTAGCAGACCGTGGATTTGACATTGGGGACCATGTTTCATTAATGTGTGCATCGGTGAAAATCCCTGGATTCACAAGCGGACGTGCCCAGATGGATCCAAAATCTGTAGAAGAGACACAGCAAATAGCTCACCTCAGGGTCCATGTTGAAAGAGTGATCGGTTTGGTACGCAATAAGTATCGCATGCTACATAATACCATACCAGTCCAACTGCTGGTTCCATTTGAAGGCGAGGACTTTTCTTTCATTGACAAGATTGTGACTGTGTGCTGTGCCTTAACGAATATGTGCCACAGTGTTGTTATGAAACCACCAGACCATGCGTTACCAGATAGTGAGGGAGAGACGGAGTTATCTGTTATCTGTTATGCTAAAGCTAAAATGGAAAATCAAGGCCTCTTAGTTTTACTGATGTGGATTATTTAAATTCAGTTTGTCATGTTTTCATTGTTATTTGAACAATGTTATGTCCTGTAAATACTAGGGCTGTCAAAAGTGAATGCTTTAACTGTATTTCACAGGAGAGAAACTGTATTCATTGAAAGCTATTAAAATTGCCTTTGAATCTAAATATACTTTCTGTGTTTTTACATTAATTCCATGATTTCTAAAAAAAAAAAAATTCAAACCATTCCAATTATTAACACCTTTACTGCTGTAGCATACGATTGGTAAAACAGTAACATATGGTAAACATTGGTACAACATTGCTAGAACAGATGTAATATAGCATTGTATATTAGTATACTGCATAGTATATTGACAAAAATAAAGAATTAAGACTCGCACAGGTTTGTTTTTCTTCTATCTATCTATCTATCTATCTATGAGCCGTACTGTATTGTACCCATTCTGCAATCTGTTAAATAAAGTTTTAGCTCTAATTAAGAATGACAGTGACCATAGCTGACTATTATTTGGAAATCCAGAGGTTTTAAAAACTGGTGCGACAATAACTGTCTGGTTTTAAATGTTAAGAAGACTGGGGAGATGGTGTTTGACCCCAGAGGTGTTGGGGACCACAGGCCTGTGGTCATCCACACACAGTCCATCTCACAGGTCTCTTCATATAAATATCTTGGGATTTTTGTCGATAACACACTAACCTGGAACACCCATGTAGATAGGATTTTATAGTATGTCTGCACTTTATGTGCTCATTTCATCATTCATCAGTTTTGTGTCAGTCTTGTTTATCTGATCTTATTTCTGAAGATGCATTTCCATTGGCTAATGGTCGAGATATAAGTCACTTGTTACTTGATATTACTGTAAATCATTTGACATCTATTGCTGACTGTTCATACATTTGTTACAATAAAGATGCAAATAATTGTTATCTCTTGTCCAATCAGAATATTTTTTTTATTACAAAACATTGAGATATCAAACAGAAAAATTGTCTTGTTTACATCAGGTTCACAGGTTGGGTAGGAAGAGTGGGTGGGGGACACTGTACAACTGAACAAGCAAAACTGTACATTGGAATATTGACTCCCTCCCAGCAGAACTCTGCACCGCCCCAACTCTGGACTAATTTAAAAAACTGCTCAAAACCCACCTCTTCAACTTGGCCTTCAACCCCTAACTTTCTCACTTTATATGTATATGTTGTGTCTGTCCACTATGTTTGTTAATTTGTCATCTCCCCCCCCCCCCCTATGTAAAGCGACCTTGGGTCCTCTGAAAGGCGCTATATAAAACGAAGTTATTATTATTATACTTGGTCATTTACTGTACATTGGGGGGGGGGGGGGGGGGGGGGGTTGTGTTAGGACATTTACAGGGGCCAGTTTAGAATTGCAGTCTCCCGTAGGTGTTTTTTGAGAGTGTTTTTGAAAGTGGGAAGTATTTTGACATGTACATGGGTACTTTGGTCGTGTAGTGTATCTTGTAGACCAGGCCCATTGCAAGTTGTGTCTACTCTAAGCCATCCTAGGTTGTCAAAGTGGGCAGGGGTGAGGTGGGTTCTAGGAGTAAGGTCAAGCAGTAGTCTGACCAGATTGTTTTGAGATGTTTGTAATTTTGTTTTTGTTTCTGACACAGGTTCCCCTCAACTACAGTATAGACTGTTAATAGATGACGGGACCTAAGATGGGTTTACACACTGTACCAGGAGAACTGTAGACCAGGAGTTGTGTTACAAGAGAAGTGATTCAAAACTAAAACTTTGTTTGTAATGACAGCTTCAAGGATGCTTTCTGTATGATCACCCGTATGATCACCCCCCCCCCCCCCCCCCTCCTCCAATGTACAGTTTCTACGCCAAATGTATATACACTCTTTTTCTGGACACTTTTGTATCACAAACAGTACTGTATTTGCAAATCTGATATGTCATACATGTATAGATGTAGCAGTACTGTCTATCTGTATGTCATGTATGTCATATATGTTATGATGAATTGAAAATGGGGGACCCTGATGTAAACAAGACGAAAGTCTTTCTCTGGTCTGCATCCCCTTAACAATTGTATGTATTGAGCTGTACTGTACTGTACCCATTCTGCAATCTGTTAATAAACTTTTCAATCAATCAATCAATTATTGATTATTTTTTTTATATCACGTTAACAATCAAATGGCTAGCAAGCTCACCTGTGACATACTGTACAGTGCAAAATACAAGAGTACAATCTTAGTCAACTTTTATGAAAACAATACACAAGTTGGAACAGTTTGAACGTTTTATTTTTACTTTCGTCTTGTTTACATCAGGGTCCCCCATTTTCAATTCATAATGACATACATGACATACAGGTAGACAGTACTGCTAGTGTACATCTATACATTTATGACATATCAGTTTTGCAAATACAGTACTGTTTGTGATACAAAGTAGTAGTAGATAGTAGACATAGCAGCATAGTGTAGGTAGTAGTAAATAAAACGATATGCAAAGGAAGGTGACGCGTCGCTACTGTAACTCCGCCATCACAACCATTGAACTATTATAACTCTGTTACACCTATACACGGCTGGCCCATAGTAGGTAGTAATAGATAGTAATACATACTGTACTGTAGTCAGAAATAAGACGTTACCAAAATAATAACGTTTAGGCAAATCACAGACGCGGATACACAGTGTTGAATGAGGAAGTCAATAATCAATAGACCGCCGCCGCGCCGGGCGACTTTGCGCCTCCTGGCGGCATAAAACAGAACAGCAGCCTGGGTTCCCAATTAATTAAAACGACGTGATATAACCGTGCGCGCGTCGCGGCAAAGCGCCCAGGAATACTAAACGCTTCATCTGTATGTTGGGATTATGTTTGGTCATGACAAAACAATAAAAATCGCTACTGTTAGTAATGCTGCCACCACCCACTTCAATGACAGAGCTCTCATATTTGCGAATGCATAAACTATATCTTAAATTATGGCGATGTGTCTTGACATACAGTACACCTCCTGTTGTGAAGGGCCAGATTAAACTGAATATATATATTTATTTATATATATATATTTAATTGTATTTGTATATTCTCTAATATTCCCTGATATCCCTTGTATATTCCTTGTACAATATGCATTGAATATCCATTCTAGCCTACTGAACATCCCATAATAGTCTCCATTCTACTATTGGTCGAGACCTTGGTGCCAGGCTGCCATACCCCTCAGACCCAGTTCAAACGTACCGCTCGACATGTACGAACAAATCCTAGTTCCGCGTAGGAATCTGGCTACCGCACCACTAATGGGACTATTTGTTCATAGTGCGTATATATACTGCGCTACTAAAGTAGGACTTTCTTTTCAGTCCAGTTTCTTACCCTCCAATAGAGTCACAGACGTAAAGCCTCCCCGCGATGCCACGTGTGGGAGTAAGGCCAAGTTCGCCTACCATCGGTATTGAGACATCGTGTATATTAATATTTGAATAGTCATATTTGGCACTATATCGTCGAGTTGGACGTAGTCTATTAAAGCTAATAATAGTCTGTTAATATATAGTGCTTCGTGCGGTGAGAATACTACCGTAGTCAGTACCCCATCGTTTCGGGCAGAGAACTGGCTGCTTACCCAGGGTGGTTGACCCTATGTGAAGCTGCACCCGAGGAGCCCCAGAGCCGACGAGCGAGTGGACCTGTATACCGGATTATTCTACCGACGACAGCCCGCCTTCCCAGGCACGGATTATGCTTTGGATACTTTGATTATTCTATGGATAAAGACCCCCGACACTACCGTGTGTTGGAACCCCCCCCCTGGAGAGGACACAAGGTGAGGAGACGCTCTGCAAGACGAGGTCTCTCCACATCTCTCCCCCGTGGACCGGAGAGAGCCGGCCCACAAAGAGTCCACCTGCTTTCATCTGTGGTCCAAGGATCGCCGGCGCATTGAACGGCACTACAGTGGGTTCTCCTGGGATACCCTTGGCCGGACGAGGCAGCTGGATTCTACCCCCCCCCCCTCCTACTCCTGTCGGCTTACAAGCGACCGGATTAACCCCCTCTAGTGTATCCAGCCTATAATCATTAAAGTATCATTGCTGTTATTCCTTAACTATTCCAGGTCGTATATTTACCACCTGCGCCTTCAGAGATTGGACATTATCTATTGATATACCGACGAATACTCCTTGCCATAAAAGTGCATACTATTTCAATTCATAAATGTAATTAAGTGATTAAGTGCTTATTCTACACACCATCGCTGTGTAGGAAAATAAAGACCTGTTTCTAATTCGTACATTTGTGTTGGATCCGTTTCATCTACGTGAGAGTGTTCATGATAATATATTTATGCCGTGTACTGGGTGGCCGAATATTAAGTACAAAGGTAGTGGTAGTAAGTATCATATCTAGTAATACAGTCAGGGAATTGTACCCCTCAGTTACAATTGGTCCTTCGAGCCGGAGGGTAATTAGTGTAATATTAATATAGTGTTATTAATATTGAAATGGCCTATGATGAACACTCCACGAAACGATCCTCCTAACCAACGCCCGCAGCGCGAACGACGGCTCCCTCAGTACTTAGAGGCTTACGCTGTCAGTCAACAACCTAGTCTTCTACTAACAGTAAACGCGGTAAAACTAGAAAGTAAAAGTATGTCTAACCCCAACGCCCAGACTACCCCGACCATAGAGGCCCCTACGGGCTCTAATGTAACTGACCAAGTTCACGGTGGGGACCAGTGGGAACCAGACATGACTTCACACCCCGCCAGTACTGAAGAAGTAGTCCCCGATGAGTCCCGGGAGGAATACAACGCTACCGAGAGAGAACTCGGCACGGAAGAAGACGGGGAGAGCACCGTGGAGATAGAACTCCAAGGCTCCGCAAGGAGTACCCCGAGGGAAGGCTCCCCTATACAACCGCCTTCTCCCAGCGAGGCAGAGAGGACCCTACAGCAGGCCTTCCTCATCAGCCTGAACGCCGCTGCTGAACGCGACCGACTGCAGATCCAGCAGCGAAGCGAACACGAGCAGATACGTCTAGAAATAAGACGCATTCAGATGGAAGAGAATGTGGCCCGAGAACGAGCCGGTGCTCAACGGGACGCAGCGCGCGACAGACAGCAGTCGCAACTAATAGAACAGCTGATCAGACGGACAACACCCTCTCCCTCCGCCAGAGGCTCCAGGAACTCGTCTAGACACACCTCCAGGGCGGCATCCCCTAGCCGAGTAAACAACCCTGAACTTGACCAACAGACGAGGTCTATACCCCCCACAGACCACCTCCCCCCACCGGTCCAAGCGAGACCTAGCAACCGGGAAGGAGCAGCATATCCTGTGGAGAGGCTAAACCAGAGACTACAAGCACTGGATGACCTAACTGACCACGAAGAGGAAGAGGAGGAGAACCGCGCCCGAAGACAGCACAGTACTCTACCGGACCAGGAGGTCCGGTACAGCCCAGGCTATACTCCCGCGGAGCTGCGCTACAGACCCCCGACTCTATACACGGGTGAGCACGACGCACGACCCGCACCGAGGAACAGCACCTGGACAAGCGGGCCATGGTACACTGCCGGTACCAGCCCATACCAAGAAGCGGGAGGAGACTCGCCTAGGAGGCCTCTCCCCCAACGCTCGCCGATGTATCCACAGTCAGCGTCATACATTGGCACGCCTATGGTACCCGACTTCACCCAAGAGAACCGGGCCCAGTATACAGAACTCCGCATGTGTCTGGAGACCATGTTGGTGGATGTATTGGATGAACGCCACAAATACGCCATCCTACTGCAGCACTTAAAGGTGCCCCGCGCACATAATATAGCGCTCGCCTACGCGACTTCCACCACCCCATACACAGCAGCGCTGGTAGCATTGGACCAGAGGTATGGGCGCATATGGGATTACGTGATCCAGGAGATCCGACACATCGACCGCTTACCCCCAGCAATAGACAATCGAGCACTGGACGACCTGTCCATCAGAGTGCAGTCCCTGGTAGGGATGTTGGGAGCGCAAAGAGAGAAGGGGAAGTATGAACTTTACGCCAACTCAAATGTGGAAAGGATCCTGGAGAAGCTGCCGCCCGCTCGTCAGGAGCGCTTTAGGCGGCAGAGGGACCACAGAGACCCGAATGGCCCCGAACCGAACCTCCTCGATCTAGCAGACTTCCTGGCGAGAGAAGTCAGCAGCCTACGGCTAGATACATTCGGACGGAGCACCCCTGGCTCCAGAGAAGGAACCAGACGACTAAATGATGGAAGAAGATCGGTGACTGTGATGCACCAATCGGAGTCAGTACCGAGCAGCAGGAGCCACAGTACCCCCTCCAGAACGGAGAAGTGGAAGATAGTGTGCCCCTACTGTGAGAAAGAACACTGGCTAGCGCAATGTGACTCCTTCCCCAAGCTGAACGCGGAGGAAGCAGGTCAATGGATAAAGTCCAACAAGCGCTGTTTTCGCTGTGCGCGCTCACACATGGCAGCCGAATGCCGCTTAAAGAAAAGGTGCACCAAGTGCGATGGAGCCCATCTGGACATACTTCATGACAGTAACAGACGGCGCCCTTCACCTGCACCATCCAGCCGCAAAGCGAGCGTCATGTACATCGATCCCGCCAGCAGCAGTGGAGCCCGAGTACTCCTAAAAGTAGTGCGTGTGACACTAAGCTACCAGAATAAAGTCCTGGACACTTACGCCGTCCTCGATGACGGGTCAGAGAAGACCCTGCTGCTCGCCTCCGCTGCGGCCCAGCTAGGGCTGCGGGGAAGCGAAACCCAAATGACAATTCGGACAATAAGACGAGATTTGAAGACGATAAAGGGCGAGAATGTCTCATTCTCTATCGCAGCAAGCGGCCAGCCTGAGCGACGGTACCAGATTGCAGACGCTTTCACCAGCCAAGAAATAGGACTGTCGCGGTACACATACCCCGTCGCCAAGCTGATGGAGAAATATGCACATCTGCGCAAGTTACCGATCCCGCTCATAGACAATGCTATGCCGACCCTGTTGATAGGCTCCGACCATGCAGACCTCATTGTCCCGATAGACCGGGTTCATACCGGACCCCGAGGCTGTCCTGCAGCAGTCGAGACCCGTTTGGGATGGACTCTCCAAGGCCCGCTCGCCAAATCTCTCAATCGAAGTACAGCCACTAGATGTCTCCACTCCCGAGTCACAGAGGGAGAAACCGCACTCCTGCAACACGTAGAGCGGCTATGGAGCTTGGAACAAATGCCCTTTAAGAATGGAAAGAAAGACATTCGCTCTAAAGATGACATTTACGCCATTCACCTCCTCGAGACAGGGACCAAGAGAGTCCCGGTCAACGGCGTGTTGAGATACGCCACGCCACTCCTGCGGCGAGAAGGAATGCCTACTTTCCACGCCAAGACAGACGCCATAGAACGGTACCTGCTGAACACGGAGCGGCGCTTAGCCAAGAACCCCGCCCAAGAGAGTGTATACCGCGCTGAGATTGAGAAGCTCATCACAGCGGGACACGTCACAAAGATGGACATTAAAGAGGCTGACCAGACCACTGAATCGTGGTACGTGCCCCACCACAAGGTCCATCACAACGGTAAAGACCGCATAGTATTTAACTGCAGCTACCAGATCGGATCCCAAAATCTGAATAAAGAGTTACTGCCCGGTCCCACACTCGGCCCCTCCCTACTCGGCGTTCTACTCCGCTTCCGCCAGGAAAAGGTGGCCATCAGCGGGGACATTAAAGGAATGTTCCTGCAGGTGAGATTAGTAGAGGCGGACAAGCCCCTGTTACGGTTCCTATGGAGAGAGAAGCCAGGAGATGAGCACCCAGCCATCTACCAATGGGAAGTCCTCCCCTTCGGAACGACGTGCAGCCCCTGCTGTGCGACATTTGCACTACAGAAACATGTAGCAGAGGACCCAGCAGCGGACGAAGAGGTCCGACACAGCGTAAAGAACAGCTTCTACGTAGACAACTGTCTACAAAGCCTTTCAACCCAGGAAGAAGCCGAGGCTCTCCTGATTAAACTCCGCGCCTCATTGATCAAAGGCGGCTTTGATCTCAGGCAGTGGGCCAGCAGCGATCCGCAAGTACTGCGCAGCCTCTCCTCCGAGGACAAGGCAGCCAGCAGCGAGACCTGGATGGCTACAATCCCGGGAGAAGCCCAGGAGATGACCCTGGGATTGGTGTGGCGATTCAAAACAGATTCGCTTCACTACAGACACAAGCCCCTGACTACGGAGCAGGGAAGGCCGGCGGCGGCGCCGACCACCAGACGGAGTGTGTACACAACACTCGCCCGACAATATGACCCGCTAGGATGTATTCTACCGTACACCACCAGGGCAAAAATGATTGTACGAGCATTGTGGGACAAGGACCAGGGCTGGGACGACCCCATTCCCGCACACCTTAAATCCACCTGGAGAGAGTGGGAGATGGAGCTCCACTCACTCCCAGGCGTTAATATGCGCCGAAGCTACTTCCCACCCACGGTGAGGCCAGAGACATGTAAAATGGACTTGCACGTCTTCAGTGACGCCTCAGAGGTCGCATACGGATCAGTAGCCTACTTGCGGGCCCAAGACCAAGGGGGAGAGATCTACACAGCATTTGTCCTCGCCCGCTCGAGAGTAGCCCCACGCAAGCAACAATCTATCCCACGTCTAGAGCTCTGCGCAGCCCTAGCCGGAGCGCACCTAGCCACGCTCATCCAACGTGAGCTCACCATACCGGTGTCTAGAACAATCCTGTGGTCAGATTCCACGACGGTACTCGCCTGGATCAAATCGGACTCATGCAAGTACAAAGTCTTCGTGGGAGTCAGAGTCACCGAGATTCAAGACTTAACCGAAGAGTTAACCGGAGAAACAGAGTGGCGCTACGTTGATACAAAACAGAACCCAGCTGACGTCATCACCCGGGGGATGCCCCTGGATGACCTCACCCGTCGCAATGTCTACAGTGACGGCCCCGCATTCCTAAGACTCCCGGAAGGACAGTGGCCCATGCCTATCCCGAGGGAAGCCAGTCCAGAGGAGGTGGAAATTAAGAAGTCTGTGTTCTGTGGATTGAGCACCGTAGCCTCCACCGACCCTAACATAAACGATTGCACGTCCATAGAGAGTGCACAACAAAGAACATTCCTGCGGTACCACCCGGAGTGCAAGTCCCCCGCTGATATGTCAGCGGCTAACTACGAGGAAGCAGAATTGCTTCTACTGCAGCGAGCCCAGAGAGACTCGTTCCCCGATGAATTGGCCTGTCTACAGGGAGGAAAGCCCGTCCCATCCGACAGCAGATTAATTCACCTGGCCCCCGAGAGCGACGCTCACACCCTCATCAGAGTGGGTGGTCGCCTACGCAGAGCCCCCAATCTACCGGATGACATTAAATACCCGATCGTATTGAACAGCCGACACAAGGTCACAGAGCTGATTATAAAGAAATACGATGAGGATGTACATCACGCAGGAGCAGAAAGAGTCTTCGCGGAAATCAGACGTCGTTACTGGATCCTACAAGGAAGAGAGGCGGTACGACGCTTCCAACGAACATGTCTAGACTGCCGCAAGTGGCGCGCGCAGCCCAGCATACCAAGGATGGCTGACCTTCCTCCATGTCGCCTCCGAATCGGTGACAAGCCATTCCACTCAACGGGTATGGACTGCTTTGGCCCGCTGCACATAAAGAAAGGAAGAGGAACCGAGAAGCGGTGGGGTATTGTATTCAAATGCATGACCACCAGAGCGATACACATCGAGCTTCTCCCGACCATGAGCACAGACTCATTCCTTATGGCCTTCCGTAGATTCATATCACGGAAAGGAAGACCGTCTACCCTATTGTCCGATCATGGGACAAACTTTAAAGGCGGCGAAAGAGAGCTGAGAGAGAGCTTCCAAGCTATGGGCCCAGAACTTAAGACCCACCTCGCTCCAGCACAGGTTGATTTCCAATTCAACCCCCCAAACGCACCCCACTTCGGTGGCACTTGGGAACGAGAAGTGCGCTCCATAAAGACAGCCCTGTACGCAGTACTTGGGGCCCAGACTGTGGCGGAAGAAGTCCTAATGACAGTCCTCACGGAGATTGAGGGAGTACTTAACTCGAAGCCCCTCGGATATGTCTCCAGTGATGTGGCGGATATCGACCCAGTTACCCCCAACACACTCCTGATGGGGCGGCTAGATCCTGCATTACCCCAGACAATGTACCGGCCTGAAGAAGCGAACGGCCGACGAATGTGGAGGTACAGCCAAGTATTAGCCGACAAGTTTTGGAACAGTTTCCTACTGCACTACCTACCGTCTCTACAGACCCGCCAGAAGTGGGTAAAGGAGAGAGACAATTTGACAGAAGGAACAGTCGTCATGATTATTGATCAATCACTGCCCAGAGCTATGTGGCCGGCCGGCCGCGTAAGCAAAGTGATCACCGGTGCCGACGGCAAGGTCCGAGCAGCTGAAGTGCTCGTCCAGGGTCGCACTTACACCCGTCCCGTGGCAAGGCTCATAGAACTGCCTCGACTCCCAGACACAATCGATGATGACCATGACCCTACAACCCTATGACTTTGTGAAGTTGACTGACCCCTACAGCAAACCCTTATGTGTAAATAGACAACGCGATTAATCTGTCTCCGTTTAACTGATTAGGTCCGGGACCTATTCAGGGGGTGGCTGTTGTGAAGGGCCAGATTAAACCGAATATATATATTTATTTATATATATATATTTAATTGTATTTGTATATTCTCTAATATTCCCTGATATCCCTTGTATATTCCTTGTACAATATGCATTGAATATCCATTCTAGCCTACTGAACATCCCATAATAGTCTCCATTCTACTATTGGTCGAGACCTTGGTGCCAGGCTGCCATACCCCTCAGACCCAGTTCAAACGTACCGCTCGACATGTACGAACAAGTCCTAGTTCCGCGTAGGAATCTGGCTACCGCACCACTAATGGGACTATTTGTTCATAGTGCGTATATATACTGCGCTAATAAAGTAGGACTTTCTTTTCAGTCCAGTTTCTTACCCTCCAATAGAGTCACAGACGTAAAGCCTCCCCGCGATGCCACGTGTGGGAGTAAGGCCAAGTTCGCCTACCATCGGTATTGAGACATCGTGTATATTAATATTTGAATAGTCATATTTGGCACTATATCGTCGAGTTGGACGTAGTCTATTAAAGCTAATAATAGTCTGTTAATATATAGTGCTTCGTGCGGTGAGAATACTACCGTAGTCAGTACCCCATCGTTTCGGGCAGAGAACTGGCTGCTTACCCAGGGTGGTTGACCCTATGTGAAGCTGCACCCGAGGAGCCCCAGAGCCGACGAGCGAGTGGACCTGTATACCGGATTATTCTACCGACGACAGCCCGCCTTCCCAGGCACGGATTATGCTTTGGATACTTTGATTATTCTATGGATAAAGACCCCCGACACTACCGTGTGTTGGAACCCCCCCCCTGGAGAGGACACAAGGTGAGGAGACGCTCTGCAAGACGAGGTCTCTCCACATCTCTCCCCCGTGGACCGGAGAGAGCTGGCCCACAAAGAGTCCACCTGCTTTCATCTGTGGTCCAAGGATCGCCGGCGCATTGAACGGCACTACAGTGGGTTCTCCTGGGATACCCTTGGCCGGACGAGGCAGCTGGATTCTACCCCCCCCCCCCCTCCTACTCCTGTCGGCTTACAAGCGACCGGATTAACCCCCTCTAGTGTATCCAGCCTATAATCATTAAAGTATCATTGCTGTTATTCCTTAACTATTCCAGGTCGTATATTTACCACCTGCGCCTTCAGAGATTGGACATTATCTATTGATATACCGACGAATACTCCTTGCCATAAAAGTGCATACTATTTCAATTCATAAATGTAATTAAGTGATTAAGTGCTTATTCTACACACCATCGCTGTGTAGGAAAATAAAGACCTGTTTCTAATTCGTACATTTGTGTTGGATCCGTTTCATCTACGTGAGAGTGTTCATGATAATATATTTATGCCGTGTACTGGGTGGCCGAATATTAAGTACAAAGGTAGTGGTAGTAAGTATCATATCTAGTAATACAGTCAGGGAATTGTACCCCTCAGTTACACCTCCTATCTATGTTGGGATTATGTTTGGTCATGACAAAACAATAAAAATCGCTACTGTTAGTAATGCTGCCACCACCCACTTCAATGACAGAGCTCTCATATTTGCGAATGCATAAACTATATCTTAAATTATGTGTCTAATATGGCTGTCGCGAAGTCATTGATAAGCGACAGCCATATTAGACACATAGCCATAATTTAAGATATAGTTTATGCATTCGCAAAATATGAGAGCCGCTGTCATTGAAGGGCTTCTACAACGGAGGAACGGCCGCTGCTGCTGCTGGAGCTGAACCGAGTCAAGCCGCGGGCGGCGCACGGAAGCCGGGGATAAACCACAGCGTCGCCCCGCTGCGCTTCAGGCTCAGCAGCCTCCACGGGCGAAATAACATATAACGTTACAGTTCCACACTGATGTACAGTGAGTGTCTAATATGGCTGTCGCGAAGTCATGCCTCTCCCTCTGAAAGCCCATTCACGCTGTGTATCATAGAGACATAGAGCACTGGGTTTTATCACTGGAGATATATTTCTCACTCACCATTGTATTTTGCGCCATCTGACAATATCATAATGATGTGTTTTCTATATTATATCCACAATCATTCATCTAAAAAATTGTATGGGCTTTGATTAAACATGTAACCTACACCTACTGTAACTTACTGTACCTCTGCTTCCTACAGCACAGCAGGTAATGGCGTTAATCAATGGAACGCGAAACATAATAACGTTACGCTTTCTAGTTCAGCGCATTTCATAACTGTATGGGCTTTGTTTATACACGAGTGAATCTGGTAGTTGGTTGTTAAAAACGCGAAACATAATAACGTTACGCTTTCTAGTTCAGCGCATTTCATAACTGTATGGGCTTTGTTTATACACGAGTGAATCTGGTAGTTGGTTGTTAAAAACGCGAAACATAATAAAACGCAAAACATAATAACGTTACGCTTTCTAGTTCAGTGCATTTCATAACTGTATGGGCTTTGTTTATACACGAGTGAATCTGGTAGTTGGTTGTTAAAAACGCGAAACATAATAACGTTACGCTTTCTAGTTCAGCGCATTTCATAGCGCTCCACTGCTACCGCAGCTGAACACAAGTTGGTTGACACAAGTTGGTTGCCCGCGCTCCTTGGATTTCATTTGGGACGTGGGACGACTGCGCTTGCCTGCGCGTGGGGGCGGGGGGGGGCGCGGCCAATCAGAGAAAAGCCGAACACAAGTTGGTTGCCTTTAATATTCACGCGGGGGGGACAGGTAGTAAAAAACAACACAGGCAGTGTAAACAATTAGGTCAATTTGGTCAATATAATTTACTATCTAACTAGCTGAAGAAAATATTCACATTATTCACAGTGTCACATAAGGTGCAGTATGCATAAGGTAGTGTTATAATTTACTATCTACTGAGTATACATTATTCACAGTATCACAGTATCCACTGAAATATACATTATTCACAGTATCACAGTATCACAGTATCCACATAAGGTGCAGTAAGCCTAAGGTAGTGTAGGTTGTCCTCCTTGGGTTCCTATAAGTCCCAGGTCAATGTCTGGTAGCAGTCGCTGCCCCCTGTTGTGGAGCCTGGAGGCTGCTAGTCGCTGCCCACTGTTGTGGAGCCTGATGGCCGCTGGTATGAAGGACTGTCCGAGGCGGTTAGTTGAGTGTCGGGGGGGAATGAGTCTGTGGCTGAACGAGCTTCTCATCTTGACTAGCTCGTCGTAGAGGGGGTGGTAGGGGTTCTCCATGATGGCAGCCAGCTTCCTTATCATCCCCCTCTCTGCCATCACCTCAAGTCTAGGTAGCTCGACTCCCACCACGGAGCTAGCCTTCCTCACCAGCTTTTTTGTGTTAGTTTTACTGTTTCGCCTGTTTTATTGTAACACTACTATCACCGACATCTAAGAAGGGAGATCCCCCTTGAACGGCCCTTCTAAGGTTTCTCTCCTCCACATTGCCTGTGGTGAATTTTGTCCTATTGCTAGGTTTTAGTGAGTTTTTCCTTACCTTCGTGTAAGGGAGTGTTGCATTCATTTATTTAAAATGTTTTGGACTTCATGGTGTTTTTGTTTTGTTCTTGATTTATTGTGGTGTTTCTTCTTGACTTGTTTAACACAATAGCTGCCACGCAATATACGCATCATTAGCAGCTGACGCCATCACTGTAAATGGTGGGAGTCGCTCACCTTGTTTGCAGGGCTATAACTATTTAAATATTATATGCAATACTATGGCCCATTTGACATCGTTCAATATGTGGGAAAGTAATCTTTTTTCCATTCATACATTGTCGTTTTATACCGTGGTGAATATAAGTATAGTTTTAGAGTGGTCTAGGATAATTCCTAGAACGCTAGTAATAGGCTGCAATGCATATTATACTTAATCCATTGGCATTCCATCCCTATACACGCTACAATAAAAAATTCAAATGCATATGATCGTATATATTATGTTCCATCATGCATGCAGGAAATGGGGGGGGGGGGGTGGTTTAAGATTAATTGATTGTCAATAACGGCATTCGTTAGTACAACAGCATACGTTGATCAGATCGATTGCAGTGATAGCAATGGACAATCGAGCTGAAATTAACGTTAGATTGCTCTTACCTCTGGCCGATGAGACTGCAGAAAGAATATTGCCATCTGCTAGATCGTATTTCCGTTTGGCTGATGCCATAAGCTCCAAAAGCATAATGATTCTTGCGTCTCGAAGGCGATTCAATGCACTCGAGTGTGTATCTGGATCCACGTTACAAAAAAACTCAGACCATATGACATTCACTGACGCACAGAGCCAAGAAAAGTAAGTGCACAGAAAGTAAGTGCAACATCGGCCGAATACCACCAGGTGGCGGTATCGGGCCGTTGCGATCTCAGACAGAGTGCCAGATTTTCCAACAGCCTTGCTGGATGAATTATGAATGGAAATAGTGAATAAAAGAAATAACAATCATAATTAACGAGTATAGGCTACTCGTTGTTGGAGGAGTTAATTCGTTTTTGGCGCAGAAACGGTTAAAGAAGACGTGTCCGGACCATGGGGACATTAACGCGTGTTGTCGGGCCTTACAAATCAATTTGATTTGATTTGGAAAAGAAAGTGGGAAATTATTTCAACATATAATATTTTATGGCGTTTTTCAATTTAGTCCCCTAATATGGTAAGAGTATAACACTTTAGTTTTCAGACACAAGGGTTAAATTATTGATTTGTTTCTTGGCAGATTTAACATTGGGCTTTTGACAGGGGAGATGATGATGCATTGCATGGTAACGTTAGCTAGCTAACATCCACATGTTTATTTTGATCACTGACTAACCTGGTGGTCCCTAGACCTTCTTGGTGCAAGAACACATTTAATAAATGTTCCACCCTTCCTCTTTTTTCCACTGTCCATCTTGACATCCAGGCTGACGTTCAAGCGCAGGTTATGCTTGACAACGTTAATTGTCTTTTGCTCTATCTCTCCCTCACTACCTGTAGTGCCATCTGCCATTCCATTCGCCGTCTCCTCTGTCAAACAGTTGTATGGCCTGGTCCCGCCTCCACCAATCACATGCGGCGGCTCCATTTGTATGTGTGTGAGCGAGAGGGAGAGAGAGATAGAGAGAGATAGTTCTCCAACTCTGTTGCAGACAGTGATCTCCTGGTTGTTCCCCACCCACCTAGGTTATCTAACTATTGCGCCGCCGCAACTAGAAACACTGACCTGGCCTGCTTCTAAGAAATTGATAATAATTCTTTGTATATAATCTTTTATTTAAAAATGTTTTTAGGCCAGGCCACCGGGAAAACTCCCGGTGCTCCTGATGGCCAGTCCGGGCCTGTGACGATGCATCCTGGTCGCGTGTATGCTTTCCGCAACACAGTTGTGTTTCCGCGTTCCCATTTTGCGCTCTGATTGGCCACTGAAGCACGCCCCCGAGTGACGCGCGAACAGCTGTTTCCGCGCTACACGACTGCCGTCTTGTTCACCACCCACTTCAATGACAGAGCTCTCATATTTGCGAATGCATAAACTATATCTTAAATTATGTGTCTAATATGGCCGTGGCTTATCAATGACTTGTTTGCAGTCAACATTGTCGAAACGGATTGTTTTTTAATCGGTTCATTTTTACGGATTGTTTTTTAATCGGTTAATTTTCGTTTGATACCATTTTGAAAAACACTACACGTGTACAGTACAGTACACGTACAGTACAGCTCAATACATACAATTGTTAAGGGGATGCAGACCAGAGAAAGACTTTCGTCTTGTTTACATCAGGGTCCCCCATTTTCAATTCATCATAATAAGCGTGACTTTATATGTGCGCTGTAACGTCCCCAGGGCCGGTCCTTGCTGGGCCGGTTATGAGAATAACAGTGAACATTTCCTCCCTCCTGACAATGGTCGCCTACCTGGTCCCCTACCTCCTGACACTGGTCTCATACCTCCTGACAGTGGTCCTCTACCTCCCTCTTGTGGCCAGACAGGCCAGTTGGTTCAGACACTGATTCTACACTTGATAACTCACATGCTTACTTTAATTAATGGGATAATTAATGGGATGTCACTGTGTGTGTTATTGTTGAACTTCCCCACCCCGATGTGAATTGGTTTCCCTGTTGTTTGGTGTATTGCTTATTGTCTAGTGGTTGTTTGTTTTGTTCTGTGCCTGTCTCTCCCCAGCTGGGGGCAATTAGTAATTAGTGTTGTTATTTAAGTGTGGGTTGCCCTCACCTGGTTGTGGAGTCATTCCTCCTTGTTACCTGTTCCTGTGATGTCTGTGTCAAACGTCGTCCTTGTAGTTGTGCTCTGTCTAAAGTAAGTGTATATTAGTATTCTGTTGTGTCTTCTTTTATTTCGTGTGTTATGTCCGTCTTCTGGTTAGGTTTGTTTTGTAGTTAGTGCCAGCACGGCTGTGCCTATTGTTTATGCTTATATGTACTTTTGAAGTTGCCAAGTAAACACTTAAAATTGTGACCGTCGACTCTTGCCTCATCTCCCTGCTTACTCTTTCCTGCTGCCTTGGGTTCTACCGCCACCTTACTGTATCGTAATAGTGCGCTAAAGTTCGCGTTTAAAGTGCTTAGAAATGCCGGTAAATGCCCGGTAAATGCCGGTTCATTCATGCTTTGAGGCACGCTTCCTGACAGGATTTAATAATATTGTATTTTATAATATTGTAGCTTGACAACGCTCTCAGCTGAGAGTCAAGAAACGACGCTCTCAGCCGTCTATGCAGCATCACTTTTCACATCAAAACAAAAGTAATGTGGAGTGGACTTAAACAAATGGGGGACCCTGATGTAAACAAGACGAAAGACTTTCTCTGGTCTGCATCCCCTTAACAATTGTATGTATTGAGCTGTACTGTACGCGTACTGTACTGTACGCGTGTAGCGGTTTTTCAAAATGGTATAAAACGGAAATGAACCGATTAAAAAACAATCCGTAAAAATGAACCGATTAAAAAACAATCCGTTTCGACAATGTTGACTGCAAACAAGTCATTGATAAGCAACGGCCATATTAGACACATAGCCATCCCAGATAGCAAAAGGTGTTAATTCAATGTTGATTTATGGTCACAATGCTTGATTTTTGGTTAAGGTCGACGATTGATGTTGAATCACCCATTAACCTTTAAAGCAATTGACTAATGTTGAAAACATATCATTGAATCAATATTGTTTTGTGGTTGCATTTTAATGATTGAAATGCCAATATCTAATAAATGTTGAATCAACGGATGCTGCTCAACATGCTGTCGTCATTGTCTCATCACCCAGACTGCACTGCACTTGTGCTGCCCCGCCTCCCAGAATGCACCTGTGCGGCAGCTTCCTGGCTGCTACCTCATGTCTCTCTGCATCGGTGAGTACTGCATGGCAATAATGTCGATTATGTTGTATGTTGTATGTTGTATGTTGTATGTATGCTTTCGATTGCAAACGCCAGCGGAGTAGTGCCGTGTTCGTTTTTACATGGTAGAGAATATTATATTAACCGTTATTCATGCCTGCTAGCTGAAGCTAATTTAGCTAGTAGCGTTAGCAGTTAGCTATGATGAATGTTTCTTGATTTTGGTGTTTAGTGATATCCACCTGTTGTATATACTGTTATACATTTTATGTAGGCTAACGCTCTTAAGCGCGGTGAAAATGAGTGCGGCGAAACTATTGAAAGAAGTAATGTAACAAGCGGTAGATACAATGTGCAAGCACTGGAGTCATATTGGGAGTTGGGGCTAACTAGCTTAGCTCTGTGGAAGAGCCGCGGTAAATCTAGGGACGTTAAGGCGGCGAGGTGAGAGATTTGACGAAACACTGTGGAAGATATTGTTGTTAAGAAGCGAGTCGAGTGGTTCGTTGGTGTGATTGTGGCCGTATTAATGGTTATATTTAATGCGGTAATAATTGTAAGACGATGTTGTTATGGAGAAGCAGTCGCGGGTTGATGACGTCATATTGTGGGACCTAAGAAGGGGAGCATGAGGCTGGCTAGGCTGTTAGCTTGCGTGCGACTGTTTTGTGAGTTTGCGGGCGACATGTGTTATGATTAGAGTTTTGAAAATGATGGTTAGGAAGTATTAGAGGACGCGGTGGATGTCGTGGCATTGTATTAGGACGAAACTGAGTGTTTTGTGATAATAGTTGTACGTTGTCGCGGTGTACATCGGTTGCTGTGCGTTTGCGCTTCTGCGCATGCGCGTTACAACGCGGATCGCTGTTTTTTCTTTTCATTCGCTCTGGGGATGGATAACGGGTGAGGAAATATTTGGCATTGTGTTCAAATGTTTGTATTTGTATATTGATATTGTATGTTTGTGTAACAAGGGGAAGAGATGTGAAATGTATGATGATTAGATTATGGGAGTATGTTGTATGTTGTATGTTGTATGTATGCTTTCGATTGCAAACGCCAGCGGAGTAGTGCCGTGTTCGTTTTTACATGGTAGAGAATATTATATTAACCGTTATTCATGCCTGCTAGCTGAAGCTAATTTAGCTAGTAGCGTTAGCAGTTAGCTATGATGAATGTTTCTTGATTTTGGTGTTTAGTGATATCCACCTGTTGTATATACTGTTATACATTTTATGTAGGCTAACGTCAGTAACGTTTCAAAATGTGGCTTATGATGTATTCTTTAACAGGATACACTGGCACAATCAGTTAGCTTAGCATTGCTGCTACCTTGCTTGCTAAAAAGTCATGGTAAACCGGGCCTGTCTCTCTCCCTCCCTCCCTAATATGTTTGTGCTTAAAACAGTGAATGATGACCGCATGTTCTCAGAGCATTTTCAGAGCACTGTTAAACTGTTAAATGGTAATTTTAAAACTAATATAAGAAATGAATGTATATAGTGGTATATTTATGAGGGGAAAAACATATTTGCAACAACTTTTAACATTTATACAGGTAGGTTATTGATAACTAATTCTGCTATGAGTGTCATATTACAGTGACATTCATACAGTATCCTTTGATTTCACATAATTTAATTATTATTTCACAATAAAATACTGTAATCAAAATCCTCTGTAATATCACATCAGATTTTGTAATCTCACAATAACATAGCAATATTTCACATTTAATTATTTTTTCACAATAATAGTAATCAAAATCGAAAGGTCCATTTGCATATTATTGGTATCTAGGGATATCTATGGACCTCAGGGAATGTATTCACATTGTCAGAAATATTGTGTCTATTACTAGGCTTGCTTAAATTGTGATGAAACAAATGAGAATATGAATTATGATGTTTCTTTGCATCTTTGACAGTGAATAACACCATGCTAATAATGACCAAACATTAAAAACTGCCACTGATCTCGTTCAGTCCCCTCTTGAGGACATGTGTAAAAAAAATCGAAGGAAATTAATAAAGGGAAGATGATTAAACCGAAGGTTCTGTAGATGCAGTACTGAATTCTCCCATCCGGACCAATGCAATTTGAAATATTATTATAGAATATGATGCTTATAAATGACCTTATTATAGCCAATTCGCACATTTATATATATATATATTATCTTTCAAATGCCTGAGTTCAATTTGGATTTAGTATCACCAGGCATGCATAAGAATTAAGAACAGATAATAATCTACTGTAATCTACTGTACTTTTAAATTTTCCCCACAGTGCAACCGTTTTGAAACTAATTTCAGATCTAATTGTTTCTCCCACTTTGGCCTCCTGACAGACACCGATGCCCTTCAAAAGATCCAAGATGCCCTGGGTCAGAGAGGACGGACCATCCTGCAGTTCTGCCAGAAACTGGACAACCCGGAGATCAGGGAAGTTCTGGCCAGATATGATCCAGAGGCTTCGAAGAACACTCCTTATGGTGTACTTCAAGGAGCCTACGGAGAAACTGCTGCTCGGAGTTGATGTAAGTTTTATTTATTTAAATATTAAAATATTTGAAATGCTAAACGAGTGATTACAAACCCTACAAACACTGTGATAGACCCTCTAAACACTGTGATAGACCCGACAAACACTGTAAACACTGTGATAGATCTATCACAGTGTTTAGACGGTCTATCACAGTGTTTAGAGGGTCTATCACAGTGTTTGTAGGGTCTATTACAGTGTTTAGAGGGTCTATCACACCCTCTAAACACTGATAGACCCTCTAAACACTGGGACAGACCCTCTAAACACTGGGACAGACCCTCTAAACACTGTGACAGACCCTCTAAACACTGATAGACCCTCTAAACACTATGATAGACCCTCTAAACACTGTGACAGACCCTCTAAACACTGTATCAGACCGTCTAAACACTGTGACAGACCCTCTAAACACTGTGATAGACCCTCTAAACACTGATAGACCCTCTAAAGACTGTGATAGACCCTCTAAACACTGATAGACCCTCTAAACACTGACAGACCCTCTAAACACTGTGATAGACCCGACAAACACTGTAAACACTGATAGATCTATCACAGTGTTTAGAGGGTCTGTCAGTGTTTAGAGGGTCTATCACAGTGTTTGTATGGTCTATTACAGTGTTAAGAGGGTCTATCACACCCTCTAAACACTGATAGACCCTCTAAACACTGGGACAGACCCTCTAAACACTGACAGATCACAGTGTTTGTCGGGTCTATCACAGTGTTTGTCGGGTCTATCACAGTGTTTAGAGGGCCCTCTAAACACTGTGATAGATCTATCACAGTGTTTGTCGGGTCTATCATAGTGTTTTGAGGGTCTATCACAGTGTTTAGAGGGTCTATCACAGTGTTTAGAGGGTCTATCACAGTGTTTGTCGGGTCTATCACAGTCTTTAGAGGGTCTATCAGTGTTTAGAGGGTCTGTCACAGTGTTTAGAGGGTCTAGCAGTGTTTAGAGGGTCTATCACAGTGTTTAGAGGGTCTAGCAGTGTTTGTCGGGTCTATCACAGTGTTTGTCGGGTCTATCACAGTCTTTAGAGGGTCTATCAGTGTTTAGAGGGTCTGTCACAGTGTTTAGAGGGTCTAGCAGTGTTTAGAGGGTGTGATAGACCCTCTAAACACTGTGATAGATCTAGAAGTGCATGGATACACATTGTATTGCCTAGATGGTGTCAGGCTAGGCGATTGCTTAATTCTCTTTCCTGTCCAGTCTGGATGCTGACTGTAGCTTGTTACTGTAGACCTACAGAGTGAGTAATTGAGTGATTAAAAAAAATCGCACTTGTGTGAAGTGAGGGCCGGGTGCTCTTATCATCGTACATCATCTCACCCACCTCTCTTCCTCCCTTTTTTATTTTTGTGTCTATCAGCTGCTGCTCGACAGTTTGACCCCAAGCTGACCGACCAGGACTACAGCGAAACTGTCAAGAAGTGGCTTCGTTATGCGCCAGACCGGGAGGGAGGCATCTCAAGGAACCGAAGTGACCCAAACTTAAGTCAAGCGAACCAGAGTCAAACTTAGGGTACCCCAGCACAGCACAGCACACCACACACTGTTTCCCTGGTTCATACAGTACAAGGAATTACCCTGGCATCTACTTGAATGACTTTTATGCTGCTTCAGCCTGTTCTTGGAACCGAAGTGACCCAAACTTAATTGTCAAGCGAACCAGAGTCAAACTTAGGGCACCCCAGCACAGCACAGCTACCCCAGCACAGCACAGCACACACTGTTTCCCTGGTTCATACAGTACAAGGAATTACCCTGATGGACACTGTTCTTCCATGGACGGCATCTACTTGAATATGCTGCTTCAGCCTGTTCTTGGAACCGAAGTGACCCAAACTTAATTGTCAAGCGAACCAGAGTCAAACTTGGGGTACCCCAGCACACTGTTTCCCTGGTTCATACAGTACAAGGAATTACCCTGGACACTGTTCTTCCATGGACGGCATCTACTTGAATGACTTATGCTTCAGCCTGTTCTTGCAGTGTTTATTTTTTTAATTTTTAATTTTAACCTTTATTTACCCAGGGTAGGTTCGCTGAGCACAGATGCTCTTTTTCAGCTACGCCCTGCTTCACATTCACAGAGTTCCATTCACACCTGGGAGCTGCCCAGGCCTAACAAAATTAATAGTTGGTTTCAGGTTGCCGACCGACCCTGCCGATTTAGGTGCGACCCAATATATTTTATGAGTTTTTAGAAAAAATTATAAAAAAAAAAAAAATCCTTTTTTTTTTTTTTTTTTTTTTATAAAGTTTCATATAAATCTTAGTCAAACATTTAGTATTATGGATATTAAACATGCTGGCAGAGTGCATGCATCCATGTTGTTGTGAACATTTTAATTAAATAAAGAAATTCCCTATCCATAGTCGCCGTGGGAAAGAATAAAATAAAAAAATAAAATAAAATAAATTCCCTACCTACCCATGGCCAAACTGACAACCAACCTGAAACCAACTATTAATTTTGTTAGGCCCCAGTACAACCACAGTCTGACACTGTTGGCCACTGAGCAACTCCACTGGAGCAGTTGGGGGTTTAGTGCCTTGCTCAAGGGCACTTCAGCGGTTGGTGTTAAGGGTATGGGAGAGAGTTATATGGGAGAGAGTTATAGAAACATTAGGGGTGTAACGGTACACAAAATCCACGGTTCGGTACGTACCTCGGTTTTGAAGACACGGTTCGGTATTATTTTCGGTACAGTGGGGGGGGGGGGGGGGGGGGGGGGGGGTAATCCAAAAAAAATTGCTTTTCATTTATCTATTTATTTAACTGTATTAAAC
>NC_140165.1:229527361-229587361 GCF_963971535.1 Notolepis coatsorum
TTTCACCACCGGGCCTAACACAAAGCCACAATCAAGAGAATCATTATGCAGAGGTACATCCACAGTGTGATTTCCAAAATTCTCAACAGGTACACATTTTAATTCAACAAACAATGTGTCACTAAGTGTAATGTCCCAAGTCGAAGTATCAACAACATCACTTTTGTCCTTTGACATTTCCCGTGCCACAGCACACACAGGGAACACTCCTGGATGTTTCTGTGCCAGCTCATTAGGGACCTCAGAAACCACAGGAATGGGAGTTACAACCGGAGTAGCCAACACTTTGTCCCCAGCCAAATCATTCCCTAGAATGAAGGAGACCCCCTTTATGGGAATGTGAGAACATACCCCAACAACAACATTGCCTGATACTAAGGGAGAATTGAGCGTGACCTCATGCAAAGGTGCATCCACAAATCCACCCCCAAAGCCCCGAACAATGACACCGGAATGCAAAGAAGAGTTTTCTGAAAACTGCAAAACCCCCTCCAGAATGAGGGACTGAAAAGCACCGGTATCTCTCCAAATTGTTATAGCCTGTTTGGACTCTAGTGCATTAGTCAGGGAAACAAATCCATCCATCATAAATCTTGAGGAACCCTCGAGCCCTTTGTCCACCCTTTTGATACTTCCCCCATCACCACCTAACGTTGGCATAGGCGTTCTGCATATGGTTTCTACCAGAGCCACGGTTCTGAAATTTTTCTGCTCAAGCACCGGGCACCCAGCAACGATATGACTAGGTTCTTTACAGTAGAAACAGATAATCCCTTCTGGGAATGCACCAGCAGAACCACCCCGCCTAGGAGGTGAAGTCAACTGACCAGCAGACACAGGTTTTGGGAAACAGCCCCCCTGAACAGGACGCCTATCCCCGGACTCAACACGGTAGTCCTCCAAAAACATGGACTTGTGTGTCAACACAAACTCATCAGCGAAGACAGCGGCGTCGCCTATCTTCGATACCTTACGCTCATTTAGATGTGTGGAAACGATATCAGGAACACATCTTTTAAACTCCTCTAGGAGAATCAACTGCCTAAGCTGCACTCTTGACTCTGCCTTCTGAGAAGTGCACCACCTGTCAAACAGGTTCTCCTTCTCCCTTCCAAATTCAACATAAGACTGCCCCTCCGACCTGCGATAACCTCTAAAACGCTGACGATAGGCCTCGGGGACCAACTCATAAGCCCTCAATATGGAAGCTTTAACAAGCTCATAATCAGCGCTTTGTTCAAGGGACAGAGCGGTATAGGCTTCCTGTGCCCTACCAACTAAAACACATTGCAGCAGCAGTGTCCAGGCGGTATCAGGCCACTTCAATGTGGTTGCCACCCGTTCAAAAAGGGGAAAATATCTTTCCACGTCTTTCTCAAAATATGGTGGCACCATCCTAATATTCCTGACTACATCAAAACCTGAACGTGACTCTGGATGCAGAGCACCCGCCTGCAAGGCAGCATGCTTATATTCAAGCTCCTTCTGTGCACGCTCGTGCTCCAACAACATTTGTTTCTCCTTAAACTCACGCTCCTCTTTCCTCTCTTTAAGCTCACGCTCCTCTCTCCTCTCCTCTCCTCACGCTCTCGCTCTAGCTGCCTTTCCTTAAACTCCAACTCCCTTATCCTCCACTCACCTTCTACACCAGGTAATAGCGGAGACGCGCCAGACGAAGGAGGCTCCTCCACCCTCTCCTCAAGCACCTGCTCCCTAACGAGTAACACCCTTAACGCACTCAAGGCAGACGGCTTCAAACGTTTCTCCCCTGCAGAAAGCTCCACCCTGTAGTGTACAGCAAGTTCTAGCAGTTGTTCTTTGGAAAACTTCTCTAACAAGTCATGAGACGGGCGATCAACAAAGTCCCTGATGGAAGCCATTGTCACTGAACCAGCCACCCCAAGCTACCTCACAGTCACAAAGAACCACTAACGAACCACAAAGACCCCCCCAACGAACCACTGAAGAACCACGAAGAACCACTGAAGAACCATGAAGAACCACTGAAGAACCACTGAAGAATGCTAAATGCCAATAATAACAACCAGAAGGGAACGCGGTGGAAATGTGAGCTCTACGGAGCGCACCTTTCTAGGTTGCAAAAGGAAAAAAAAGAAAAAGAAAAAGA
This sequence comes from Notolepis coatsorum, assembly GCF_963971535.1. NCBI lineage: Eukaryota > Metazoa > Chordata > Actinopteri > Aulopiformes > Paralepididae > Notolepis > Notolepis coatsorum. The sequence continues at coordinate 229,529,490 of NC_140165.1, forward strand.
AAACACACCCACCCTAAATAGACGTGTCATACACGCAGGGTGTTAGGTGCTACCAGGTATGCTCACCAAACACTCAAACAAACAAAATAAATCCAACAAACAATCCCAAACAGGTGCGCCTTCTAACCTGATGTGACTACATATGCTTCTACGTCTAAACTGCAGTCAAAACCGGCCCACCACATGTCTAACCTAAGAAACACTAAATCAAGCCCTACCACACTACCTGTGTTTTCTGGCCGCCCTAATCTACCTACCCTTAAACTAATGCCCTGTAGACCTAACCATCTTCAACCACACCTGCTACCAGTCAAAGATCATACTTGACCATCCACCCGTCCAGTACGTGATACGGTACCAGACAAGCAGATGGTGCTAATCCCTTCTCTGACTGCCCCAGGAGTACGTGGTGCACAGGACGCTAACCAACAACCAGAAAAGAATGTCCCTATCTACATGTGGTGCCCACTAAACTATATATTTTAACAGCATAAGTAGTCACATCAAATTACAAACAAATACGGCATACTCACCTGTTTGATGAAATGGCTCAAGCCCCCACGCTACACCATATGTAACGATTCGAACACCACCCAAACCATAATACCATGACACCCCGTGTAACACAAAAAAAAAAAACACCAAACAAATTTCTAGGGGTAAAGATCCCGGACGAGCGCCCAACTGTTACGACCCTGGCTCATGGGTACGCAACCTATGTGTAACCAACACCAAAACCCCGTGCTCTAACTCAAAATGCTACTAAATCAAGGAACTATTAATGTAAATGTAAACTAAAGTACTAAGGTAAACCCAACGGACACGGACTGGAAGAATGACAGCTCTTCCTCTAAGCACCGACTCTGCATGTGTGTTACTAGGGCTGACTTTAAAGCTCCCAGCAGGTAACCAATCAGCACTAATTGGCTAATTGGCAGCCCTCACCTGCATGCCCCGTGACACAGGAGTAATCAGGTCCTGGTACATAAGAGTAGGCCCCTTACTGTAACGCTTCCTCCGGTCCTGCGGGACCAGACGGCAACCCTCCTCCCGGTTCGGCTGGTCCAGGTTTCGGACCTTCTCAACTCCCCTTGTAACAGGTGATGAAAAAGTAAACAAATAATTAACTGTATTAGACATTTGTTAATGATGAATAGGCTTCACTTTAGATTAGGGCACACAATAGCATCTGCAAATGATTTATAGATGTTTTATGAATGTCTTAACAAATCATTTGTTGAACATGAACAAATAAATGGAGATACAGTATAGTCGTTTTTTCATATCCATTTCTCAAAGCATCTACAAATGTGTTACTACACATTAAACAACATTATTTAAGAACAAATCAAGTACAAACAATGTTGATAATGAGTTATAAATAACGTAGAACTAATTTGTAAATGTTATACAAATATAGTTATAAATGATTTAATAATAATTTATGAATGTATATAAATGATTTGTTCATGATTAGTTAATTATCTACAAATACCTTATAAAGGTCTTATAACTGAGTGTTATTATAAAGTGTTACCGATAAGGGATATGTACAGATATAGATAAAGTATCTACAGATATGTAAAAGGATTATGTGCAGGTATGTACATACATATGTGGATTATGGTAAGAATAAAGACAGTATACACAGCATTTTTATTACTACTGAACTTTCACACCAAGCCCAGAGAAGCAGGTTTTCGAGGGTCAATTTGCGCATGTTGACCCTCTCACACTTTTTTTGATTGATTGATTGAAGTTTATTTCAAATATGCAACACAACAAACAAACATCAAGTACAGATCCGTTCAAATAATAAATGTATTGTGACAGATCTCCTCCCCCCTCCTTTGGATACGTGAAGGATGGGAGATATATCCGTCACTTAGGTAGCTGATAAGTACTGATAGAACACACCTGCACAGCATTTAGTCACACCCATCTCACATGCACACACTCCCGACACACACACACTAGCTGATTAGTACTGTTATAGTACACCTGCACATAATTAGTTCACACACATCTCACGTGCACACACCCCAGACACACACACTACAAAGTCACTTGGTTAGTCAGGAGTAAGTTGACCGGAGTAAGGAGTTGGAGTTGTGTTGTTGAGAAAGAGAGAAATTAAATATTCAGAGTTGTGACGTGAGAGGTAGTGAGAGGTGAGAGGAAAGTGATTAGGTGTTCTTTGTGTACTGGACCCTGGACTGGCTGAGATTCTCCCTTGTGTACTGACCCCGGACCGGACGACTACCCTGAGTATTGAACAATCCGTTTTTCTGTCTGCGAGCCTGTTTTGTGTTTTTGACCACCGGACTGCTTTTGACCATTCTCTTGCTTATCAAACTGGATGTTTGCCTTAATTCAATAAATATTCTTATTGATTGATATTGCTCTTGTGTGGACCTTTTGGATTTGTTTGTATTTGAACCGTGACGAGTCCGGTCCTCACCGGATTCGTCACAGTATATAGAAAATAAGAAATAAAAAATAACAAAGAACAAACATAAAGTCTAACAATTCTTTTTTTGTCATACATATTTGAAAAGGAGTGGGAAGAAGCATACACTTATTTAATCCCACCCCTTTTTACTTATCAGAACATACTATATTATATTTACTAATTCATAAATTATTAGACTTATATTGAAATTTTAGTTAACAATACATTTTTTAATAATACCTTATTAATATTTGCAAAAACTGTCGGTTACCCTGTTTAGTTCCTCTAGCAATTTATACATATATACAACTATATACCTACATACCGGTATGCACATATAAGGCTGTCAAAGTTAATGCGTTATTAACGCGGTAACGCACAATTATTTGAACAGCACTATTTTTTTTAATGCAAGATTAGTGTTAAAAGAAAAATAATAATTGTTTACTAGACTTCACTCAGGTGTATTATTGATACTCTCATTGATATTATGTTTGTTTCTGACTCAAAGTGTGTGTGTGAGAGAGAGAGAGAGAGAGAGAGAGAGAGAGAGAGAGAGAGAGAGAGAGAGAGAGAGAGAGAGAGAGAGAGAGAGAGAGAGAGAGAGAGAGAGAGAGAAAGAGAGAGAGAGAGAGAGTGGGGGGGGTGAGAGAGATGAGGAAGGGGCAAGAGAGAAAGAGCTGGGAAAGTGTGTGTGAGAGAGGGGGGCGGGGTGTGAGTCATCAGCCCTTGGCGACTCAGTGCATGTCTGTGTTTCTGTGGGTTGCCCATCTCGCGTGTGTGTGTTAAACTGCATGACAAATAAAGACTTCTAGTCTAACCATTATTATTATTATTATTATTATTATTGTGTGGGTGAATGTAACAAGTTCCTAACGTTTTCTTTCCCCTATTATTTCATGCACACTTTATTCATTGTTTTAAATTATTATTTTCTTTTAAGTTATTTTGTGCATCACTCTGTTTTGAATTTGATGCACATTTGCAATTAGGGCTGCAACTAATGACTATTTTGGTAGTCGACTAATCTGTCGATTATTTTTTCGATTAGTCGATTAATCGAAAAACAATTATATTAAAAAAAAAACTACCTATCTTTGTGAAAGTGGCTTCTCAGCTCTGGTCCAGCTGAAGACAGAGCAGAGGAACAGATTGGACATTGAGCATGACCTCAGAGTTGCTTTGAGACTCTTGTCAGGACCAAACAACATCCCCAGTTATCCCATTAGTTCCCCCAAACTTACTGTCGGTCTGTTATGTTAAGCCAGTGCTTCTCAAACCGTTTCTGTCAGGCCCCCCTTTGGCGGACCAAAATATTTTGGGCCCCCCCCTCGCCCTAACAAAATAGTCATGAAATGGGCCATGTTTAAATGTATTGAAATTTATATCGTGACCTTTCAAATTGGCCCTATATTTTGTTTTCAGAGCTGTCATGGATGAAAAGCCAGCTTCACACAGATACGGTATGTGGTGCTGAATGGTATCAACACCTTAACTGCTGCATCATGAGATACTTGGTGGGCCATGAGATGAGATACTTGGTACTCAGCACCACACTCTGAAACGTGCTCTCTAGGTGGTATCAGATGAGATTTCAAAGAGTTCTTCCAAGTGTTTGGATGGAGATGTGTCAGGAAGCTTTGTCTCAATGTTGTCTGTAAAGGTTTTTTTTATCCAGAGTAACTTGGTGATCCTTTTCTGTGTTTTATTAAATAATGATTTTCAGATTTTGAGAAATGGTATTTTCATGGAGAACTGTGCAGCTGCAACAGATAGCACTTTAGTGATCATTTTCTGTAATCCAATTTTTTTTTTTAATAAATCTCAAGGTCCCCCCTGTCATGCCTCTGCGCCCCGCGCCCCCCACTTTGAGAAACACTGGCTAAGAAGTCTTCAGCTGGCTGGACCAGAGCTGAGAAGCCACTTTCACAAAGATAGGTAGTGCAAAAAAAAAAAAAAAAAATTATAATATATATATATATATATTTTTTTAATGACTAATCGACGCAACAATATCTCGTCGACGATTTTTCATAATCGACATCGGTCGATTATGTCGACTAATTGTTGCAGCCCTATTTGCGATGCATGAGGGTCATCCTTTTCTGTTAAATGGCTGCATAAAGCAAGCATTTGTTGACTCTCATGTTGATAAGAGTATTAAAACTTTAAAAATATCAGTTTAACACTTTGGCTGCCTAAGGTTAAATTCATGATATACCATAGATTGCCAGTGCTATTTGTCTATGGAGAAAGTCCCCTTCTTTGCAGGGCTATAACTTTTTAAATTATATTGCTACATTGCCATTATTAGGGCCCATTCAAAGTCCTATATGTATTGTTCATTGTGTAGTATTCATAGTAAAGTATGGTCTAATGCAGTGGTTCCCAACCTTTTTCCCCCCAGGGACCCCCAAACATCTCTGATGAAATTCGCGGACCCCCTCCTAATAAGATACCATAAAATACCTTTTTTTTCATTTTAATAACAAACTGCTTATACACAGGCATATGCATCACAATTAGACCCACTATGCTTCTTTGACTTGTGCCTTCAATCAACAAATCTCATCTTGCACCATATGCATTTCAAAATGTTTGGCCAATATTCAAATGCTGTATTCATCCTCTCAAATCAGGCCCTAATGGTGAACGGTTTGCATTTATGGAACAAATCAATGCAACAAATTAAACTAAATATGAGACAGGAAATTCCAATCAGTAGCAGAGAGAATCTGTCCTAGCTGGGTTTAATACCTTTTTTTTGTCATTTTAATAACAAACTGCTTATACACAGGCATATGCATCACAATTAGACCCACTATGCTTCTTTAACTTGTGCCTTCAATCAACAAATCTCATCTTGCACCATATGCATTTCAAAATGTTTGGCCAATATTCAAATCCTGTATTCATCCTCTCAAATCAGTCCCTAATGGTGAACGGTTTGCATTTATGGAACAAATCAATGCAACAAATTAAACTAAATATGAGACAGGAAATTCCAATCAGTAGCAGAGAGAATCTGTCCTAGCTGGGTTTAATACCTTTTTTTTGTCATTTTAATAACAAACTGCTTATACACAGGCATATGCATCATAATTAGACCCACTATGCTTCTTTGACTTGTGCCTTCAATCAACAAATCTAATCTTGCACCATATGTATTTCAAAATTTTGGCCAATATTCAAATCCTGTATTCATCCTCTCAAATCAGGCCCTAATGGTGAACGGTTTGCATTTATGTTGAATGAAGTAAGAATCCACTGCAGTAAAAATATCCTGGTAGTAAGGTTGACTGACATGAGAATGTCCTGCTTCAGATCCTCATTTTCAATATATTGCACATAAACGATGAGCACAGCCTCGTCTGCGACAGTTGTAGTTTCATCAAGTTGTATGGCAAATGGACCCTTTCTAAGCTTTTCTGACAGCTGCTGCTCGCAATCACTTGACATCTTATCAATTCGGTCTTTCACTACATTGTTCGAGAGTGGTACTGATTTTAGTTTATCCGCCACCTGTGGGCCGCACAGTTTCTAAACCATTTTGATGCAGGCTGGTTTGATGAGCTGCTCGCCAATATTGTGTGGTTTCTTTGCTTTTGCAATTAAAAGCGAACACTCAAAGGAGGCTTCGGTAGCCTTCTGTAAATCACTGCCACCCCTGCTCCACGCTACTCTAACATCAACAGGCTTGTTTGCCTTGAGAGACTGTTCTTTCCTCCGAAAAAAGTCTGGATCCTTCCCAACGGTTTCTGGGTGCTTAGACGCCTGATGTCTCTTCAGCTTGCTGGGCTTCAGGCTCGAGTTTGCCAACTTTTCTCCACAAATCACACACTCAGGTCGTTTGTCTGGTCCCTCAGTGAAGCCCATGGTGATGTAATTTTCGCGATTGCTGTAGGTCCTAACTTTTTTTGCAGATGAGCTGCCGTCATCTCCTTTTCGTTTGTCACACATTTTCGCCTCTGGCGGCTGACTGCAGACGAGCCGAGAAAGTTAACTAGCGTGCTAGGCTAGCTACAGAAAGTGATACAGTCAACTGATTCGCGTTTTAGCGGCTACCCGGTAGCCTACTGTTAACGTTCAAAAATCATGTCTAGATGTTTATTTATTTATCTTTATTTTTTATTGTAGTGGAGAGACTATTCATGCTTCTGATGATAAAAAAAAAAAAAAAAAAAAAAAAGACCTCAAATCATCTGTGGTCTGGCGGACCCCCTGCGCCCCCTGGCGGACCCCAGGGGGTCCGCGGACCCCAGGTTGGGAATCACTGGTCTAATGTATAAGTATGTTTTCATCTCTTTCTGCAGCTTTCTCCAGAACGTGATATATAGCCCCAAATGCATTATATTGATGATGAAATACAGTTTGATGGCAATCAGCGCGATATAAAAAATAGACGTACTTCTAGAAGTTACTACACGTCATCTGATGTTGACCGGATGGGCGAGGGGGCGTTTATAATTCCGTGGGCAGCGTTATACCAATCATCTAATGTGGGTCAAATGTTGATAATAGCAGTTAGTATCGAAGACGGTAACGTTACACGCTGAAACTCACCCCAGTCTCCGCGTGCCGTTGGGCGATCATCGTCGAGTAGAAATCTTATCATTATGGGATATATTTTTACCCGGTCCATCTCCAGCTTGTATAATGGTATATACGTCCAAATCATGTTGTTTATCGAGTTATTGCCAATCGATCACCATGTAGCGTGACGAGCCAGAGTCCCATGACCTATAGCGAGCGCCCGGAAGTACTACGGTCGTCTAGGACAACCTCTCTTCAACATCCTGTTTGGCAATTGCGCCGATCGGCCACCAGATGGCGCTCCTGAACCGCCAGAGAGCTCAGTGGGTCCTGCTGGTGGATCTCAGGCCAGCGGAGGGGACATATGAATCCGATCGCAGATTTTTGAAATATTGATATAAGGACGACGTAACGCGTCCTCTGGCAACTTTAGCATGGCCAGCAAAGACGTCTAAAGACGGGTCCCGGCAGTCAAAGTGTTAAGGTAGATTTAGAACAGATACAAAATATGCGATTAATTGAACTATGAGTTAACTATGGACAATCATGTGATTAATCAGATTAAATATGTTAATCGATTGACAGCCTTAATACATACATACACATACAATACTGCCAGTTATCAAACCGCTTCTTCATCTCTGTACCTCTGGAAAACCATTTGACTGTATTTTATTTTAAACTGTTTTATGTTTTGACCTCTGGAAAACCATTTGACTGTATTTTATTTTAAACTGTTTTATGTTTTGACATTGCTTTGACAATCAGACCGTTCCATAATTTTACTCTGCACTGACAGTCATCCCAGGTCCAACTCAGATGATTTCCTAGCCTGGAAGGGGGATTATTCATGTTGGAAAAGGGTGAGACTGAACAGAAAACACATCAGTGAATGATCTATTGTCTCCCTCTGCTGGTCAGATTTGACACTACACGTTTCAGCAGAACATGAGAAAAGAAAAGCTATCCCTGATATTACAGAGACAACAATTAGGACCGACGTCCAGCATACTTTCATTCCTTATCTCTTATCCGCATTGACCCTGTTCCAGTTGGTCATTGTCATCTCTACTGAAAACACACTCCCATATGCACACAAATAAGCACCTCCAGAAGTGTTGGGCTAACTCCAAAAAGTTTCACTCCTACAAGGACAAAACAATGCACACACACATCCACACACACAGACGCAAACACTTCAGGAACAGTGATTAATCACAAGAGCCGAGCGATCAATCCCCCCCCCCCCCCCCCCTCCCGATGATTAGCGAGGCTCCTCTACACATCATTGAAAGCGTGTCTGTCTGCAGCGATTAAGTGTTGATCAACCTCCTCTTCTGTTAATCTGACAGCTGTCAGCATTTCTCTGTAAACACGGCGTAACCTTAACAATGGCAGGCGGCCTCCAACTCCCTGCGAGGGAAACAAACAACAGCTCCTGCAGCTCGTTTAGAACGTGTCACACACACTTGCCTCCTGATCAATCACCTGGTGAGATTCTCACGAAGAATCTGGAACAACATAGGACAAACCTAAACTCTGGAAGCAGACCTATTTTCACAGCATTAAAGGATTAATTTAATTTCTGTCACATGTTGAGGAAACCAACATAATCAATAAAAGAGGGCAGGGATTGAGATCAATTAAACTTTTTATTTTAAACTACTTTTAACCTGGTAAAGTCCTGTTATCTTCCGGGCAACCTAACTCTCATGCCAGTTCGCCAATTCACAATGAACGTTTTGGGAAGCACACAGTTGTCTGATATAAGAAGAAGAAGAAGTCTTTAATTGTCATGCAGATTAACACACACACGATGGGCGACCCACAGGAACACACACACACTCATAACCACACACACATCACACACACACGCACCAACACACAAATAGCTTACATATGCCTACCTTAACTCAATGGACGCCAAGGGGGCGCTGTTTACCTTGTAAGTGATGTGTGGGGGAGATGTCAACTACTAATGTAACAGTTAAGACAACAAGTGATGTGTGGGGGAGATGTCAACTACTAACTAACAGTTAGACAACAAGTGATGTGTGGGAGAGATGTCAACTACTAACTAACAGTTAGACAACAAGTGATGTGTGGGAGAGATATCAACTACTAACTAACAGTTAGACAACAAGTGATGTGTGGGAGAGATGTCAACTACTAACTAACAGTTATTTGTAGACATATGTCTGACTTCAGTATAATTAGAATGACCTGTGTCCATAAAAGAGCCAACATCACTTTGCAGGCCAGCTTGTGCTGCTGCCGGGGCCAAAGCAGGGAAGAGCTCACTGATGTCACAGTTCTCCTGGAAAACATGCCAAATTGCTATTCGTGATTAACTGGTAAACAGCTGGACAACACTGTTAGACAACAGGAATGTGTAAAAATCAAGTTGAATGAAGATTACCTGTGAGGTGTCTCCCTTTCTATCATCTGATGTGTGGTGGGCATGGGGGAAGTGAAACACCACAGGAGGGATAGACCGTGGCTGGACAGAGGGCTGCTCTGCTTTTACAGGGGGAGGAGGAGGAAGAGGAGGAGGGGTTGACTTTAGGGACTTGTGTTGGTCCCAGTCCGGTGGAACTGGACCACAGCCTGGTTCAAGGTACTGCAGTCCAAACCTCTCCCCCGTGTCCCTGACAGAGAGGTGGAGCGCTGGGTATTTGATTAGCTATCACCATCTCCTCCGTCAGTTCTGCAGACTTGTCTTGCAAGGAGGGATTGTCTTTGATCCTCCTTGCCTCCTCAGAGGGGTCCTGCTGTAGATGGCCCGGTGGACCCTTCCTGAAAGAGACATCCATCCTTCCAGGGAAGAAGTTGAACTTCTTCATTATTTCCTGTACAAAGCAAAACACCATCCATATTATAATTAAAATGACATTCATAATAAGTTTCAAGTTTCTTTATTAGTTGTCATACAGAAGTACAGAATACTTTTATACAAAATGCTTCTTTCTGTTACGCTCCAGAGACTGTGCTAGACAAAAATAGATAAGTATAAAATAAGTATAGCAAGTATAAAATAGAAGTCAAGTACTAGTACTAATAACTAGGTAATATCATTTTATATGACATATCTTTATATTACACAGACAAGCTGCAGCGTTCTGGAACACCATCCCATCACACATCCGCAGTACTAATACACTCAGGTCCTTCACACACACACTCAAAGGTCTGTGACCATTAGCATGGGCTTGCTCATTCTACAGTATTTTGTGGTTTAGTTCTTTTATTCATTTAACCCCTTCATGGTGCACACCACAGTGGAGGTTGCTGTTTGCAACCACCAATGGTGCTCCGTGTTAACATCAGTCCTTTGCTTTTGACATATTGAAACAGTGCCCCGCCCGGCCGACGCCATGGCTGGGTCGGCCTGGCGAGTGGCTGGTGGGCTGCTAAAGCCTGTACCGCCACGGTATGGAATTGGCAGAGATTAGAACTGTGTTCGAATTGCTGTTTTTTCTATCAAAAAAATTGTGTCTGGTGGCAGGGCCTTGAGGGCCAGCCGACGTCGACACATCGAGCGAGGTTGTTGACGTTATTAGCTTTGACCCAGCCGCAAGCTATAACCGCTCAGGGTTCCCCTCTCCGCAGGGGATTTTGATCTTCTGCTGGAGCGCGGGCGGTATTGTCCTAGGCCCCACACCGCCTCACACCGTGCAGCCAGAAGAAGAGAGTGCACGGCCTCGTCAGCGGCGATGACGAGGTCCTCGACAGGCGGCCATGTTTTTCCCCCGCCAGAGGTATCCTGGGCGTTAAATCGACAGGTGTCCACAAGGCCGACAGCCTTGGCGGCTGAGGGATCGGCCATGTTGGATGGGTTCGGCTTGAACAACAAGCCGTCACCGTTCTGCCGCGAGCAGCCCGCTCTCCGATCACTCCCTCCCCCAACACCAGCGGAAAAAGTGGGCTCTGATTGTTTCCTTTGGCTGCGGGCCGCATGCCTTCGTTGAAGCGCGGGCGGCCCCACTTTTCGCTTCTCATGGGGACAGGGGCTGACACCCAGTTGATGGCTGAGCCTGGGTCTGTCCGTGAGAATGTTGTGCTGTCAAGCGGCTCCCACACCATAAGTTGTGTTGGTTGAGCCTGGTGTTACGTCTGTCAACTATAAGTGTTGTCAGCAGGGGGGCTCGAAACCTTTTGAGGCACACAGTGCGGGCTTCCCCGGCCTCGCCTTCGCCAGGCCAGGTATCATGTTGGTGCCTCCCACTCCTGAAAGATTGGCATTGGTCTCGCAGGCACGTGTGATTTGGGTGGTAGTAATATCACTGCAGGGCTACGGTGTGTAGGAACCCATGGGGTCCTCACACCTTGCATGTCCGGCTGCAGAACAACTCCTCAGCATGTTCATGGCGGCGGGTGCGTTGGGAGTGTCATCACATATGACTACGGCAGTACCATATGTCGAGGTGGATGGAGAGAACGCTGTGGCGGGGACTTGTGTTTACACAACCCCACCCGTTTTCGGGTTTGGTACAGACCCTATTGTCAGGGTCTCCAGCAGTGACAGCTCTGGTCAACGAGATCCAATCTCTGTGGACGAAGCAAGCCATCGTCGTGGCGTTCTCCTCCCGGTGTTCTCTGGTGCCTGAGGAATCGGGAGGGGGGGGTGTCAGACCCAGGCTGGACCTGTCCCATGGGAAGGTTCAGCATTTTTTGGATCGTCTCCTACCTGTTGAACACTGTCAGGTGGGGGTCTGGTTCTCCTCCATAGACCTGTAGGATGCGTATGCGCATCTCCGATCTTCCATCCTAGGGCTTACCTACGCTTCCTTTGCAGGGTTAGCTTATGAGTACCAGAGGCTGCCGTTCGGTTTTCTCTGGCTCCCCGCATCTTCACCAAGTGCGTGGAGGCCGCACTGGGGCCTCTGCGTCGTCAGGGGTTACGGAGTGTATTCTGCCCTGACGACGTTCTGGTCCTTCGCGGTCAAGGTGGATCGTCAGGTCTCGTACCAGGCAGGTCCCTACCAGCCTGGCGTTTGCTGTAGACTGGAAGTAGAGTACTCCTCTTCCCAGTCAACGGTTGGAGGGCTATGGGCATCCCTCTCAGAGCGTGTTGTCAACACGCTCGGGAGGTTCCGTCCTAGGACGGTTACGGCGCTGTCTCACGTCACGTTTTTCACCGACGCCTCCCTCGCTAGTGACGCGTCGGGCCAACGCAGTAGGGGGCAGCTGGCAAACCATGCTGCCCGGTCTGCGCTACGTTCAATGTGTTGGTATTGAAAGCGGTCCTTCTGGTCCTCAAACGGTGTTGATCAGGGTCTCCTGCCCCCTGGATGCTGTCCTTAGTTACCTCCAGTCTCTCCTTGATAGACTGTCGGCTTCGACGGTGAGGGTATATGCAGTAGCTATATCCTCCTATCATGAGGGATTTGAGGGGGATGTCTTGTTCAGCCACCCTCTTGTGAAGCGTTTCCTGCTTGGCGCTCGACACGTTAAGCCGGTGCAACGCTCTTTGGCTCCGAGTTGGGATCTTCAATTGGTCCTCGGTCGGTTGTCCTTGGCCCCGTCTGAGCCTCTTGAGCAAGCGCCGTTGGAACAGCTGTCGTTCAAGACTGCGTTCTTGCTGGCCGTCACCTCCGCTGAATGCGTGGGTGTGCTTTGTGCTCTCTCGGTACGACCAGAGTGCCTATCTTTCGTTCCGATTGCGGTGCCACTCTGCGGCCTAATCCTGCCTTCGTGCCTGTAAATATCCGGAGTTCTTCCGCTCCAGGGATATTGTGGTTCAGGTGTTTTCATCCGCCTCCTCACGCTAGTGAGTTAGATGCGGGCCTTCACCTGTCATGTCCGGTCCGTGCTTGGGAATTACCTCAGCCGTACTCAGGACCTCGGGGTCACCGATCAGCTTTTTGTCTGTTACGGTGGTTCTCAGGCTGGTAAGGCACTATCGAAAAACGCCTGTCCCATTGGTTGTGCGAGGGCATTGCCCTCTGCTACACATTGGCCGGGCTGGATCCCCCTGGGGGCGTCAGGGCGCACTCCACTCGTGGGGTGGCTGCCTCTGCCGCTCTGCTGGGTGGGGCCTCGGTGGAGGACATCTGTGCTGCAGCTTCATGATCCTCCCCGGGCCCCTTTGTAAGGTTTTACCTCATGGACATGACCGGGGGTTCTGTCTCCCAGGCGGTTCTGGGGTCTGTGGCCTTTCCTGCTTCCCGTCCATTGGTAGGGTAGCAGGAGTGTGTGGGTATGGGCCACAGTGTGTTAGGTCACACGTGGTTCCGCCTGTGCTGTGTGTTCAAGGGGTTCTAGTTCCTCCTTGCTCGCACTCCGGTGGAGTTGACTGCGCCCCCCCTTCATTAGGAAGGATGGGGTGACAGGGCTCCCCAAACCCCTTGATGTGGGCTTACGGGTCCTCAGGGGGTACATCTGTCGGGCCTCGCGTCCGCTCTAACCCATATCTCAATAGGCTTTAAGAGCGGGACGCGATAAGCCAAGTACGAATATATAACGATGTGTATATGTATATATGTATATAACCTAGTTATATGAGTACTGGCTGAGCGTCCCGCTCTTAAGCGGCCCTGAGTTCCCTTTTGAGGGATCTTTTACTGGAACGGGATTTTGGCAAGGAAGGGTGTGTTGGTGACCATGGTTACGGTCTTATAGGCTGCGCCTCCATAGAGGCGGGACCCGGTCAGGTGTGGGTGTACAAGTTTTTTTCGTGATGGAGTACAATAGGTACAGGAGATAAGGGGTATCTCGATAGGCTTTAAGAGCGGGACGCTCAGCCAGTACTCATATAACTAGGTTATATACATAACCTATCGTTAAGGCTCAAGATAGAAACCATGCCTCTTGACCACATTATTGTCGCCCTATAGTCGAATTCTGTTAACAATTGGACAATTTGGATATTGAATATAGTCAGATATACATGTAAATTTGTTGACGGCCCGTTGTGATTATTTCACAGTAAAGACTCTAACCCTATCAAAACAGCAGTCAAAGTGTATATTTTCAGCACTATGTTTGTTTACTAGTGTTATTAACGAAATATGAGCTTATAAAAATCTCTGCACATTTCACTGGAAAACAGACAATTTAGACGCAAATAAAGGAAGCCGTCATGAAATCGTTGTAGTCCTAAGAAAGAGGAGAGCGAGGGCTTTTATTCGTCTACTTTTCATAAAACTACACTACTCACACAAGCCGCCGACAACGGAAGTCCAACCATTTTTCTCTTAGAAATATTGACATGATTTTCATGTTTATATATCATGGGTCGAACAAACCTCAACGTTATTGCCATAAAATACAACGTATATTGTTTCTTTACCTTTCTGTGAACGTCTAGGAAAAAACGTGTCGCAATCCGGTAAAAAATGGCGGAGCTATGGACATTATACAAAAGTAACTGTACTTACAGTAGATTTCATTCACAGTATTTGCTGCCCTGTAACGGGTGGTGCCTAGTGGTACTAAATCCAAATTTAACTCTGCCATTGGAAAGAGGAGATTTGGCCTGATCCATAGATGTATGACTTGGCCATAATAAGGTAATTTATAGGCCTGATATTCTATATTCATATTTAAAATAGCATGTGTCAAGATGGCAAAATAAAAAGAAATCACTTTTGGTCAATGTTAGCAGGGTGTTATTCACCGTCAAAGATGGGGGGGGGATACTAATAATCATTTATATTCTCCTTTGGTTCATTACAATTTACTCAAGCATAGTAACAGGCACAATATTCCTGGCACTGGGAATACATTCCCTGAGGTCCATAGATGTCCCTAGATACCAAGAACATGCTAATGGACCTTTTTGAAGTGGAGCAATCTTCCATTTACTTGGGTATGTACTTTTAGGTGCATTTTCTGAAAATATGGCTAGGGCTTAACTCAATCAGCGCCAGACCCACAAATAGTCGGGTTATCTCGTCATGCGTTGAGCACCAGGACCCCCGAAAACCCGAGTATAGTCGGGTTTTCATCGTTATTTCTTTTATTCAATATTTGTATTAATTTCTCTCACACGGACCTCAGGGTTACCATAGCCTACCAGGCCAGAATCATACCATTGTGGAGACATACAAACATTGTTTAGAGATTGATTTGTGTCATAAATGTCATGATATATATTTGTATATCTGTATGTCGTGTATGTCATAAATGTCATGATGAATTGAAAATGGGGGACCCTGGTGTAAACAAGACGAAAGTCTTTCTCTGGTCTGCATCCCCTTAACAATTGTGTGTATTGAGCCGTTCTGTATTGTACTCATTCTGCAATCTGTTAATAAAGTTTTCAATCAATCAAGATAAGATATTCCTTTATTGGTCCCATTGGGGAAATTCAGGCATCATAGCAGCATGGGGGAGGGGAGGTACAGGTAGTAAAAACAAGCAGTGTAAACAATATAACAAGTCAATATAATTAACTAACTAACTAACTAACTGAAATATACAGTATTCACAGTATCACATAAGGTGCAGTATGCATAAGGTAGTGTTATTGTCCTTTTTAGGTTCCTAGTAGTTGTAGCTGGATGTCTGGCAGCAGTCCCTGCCCACTGTTGTGGAGCCTGATGGCCGCTGGTATGAAGAACTGACCAGAGGTTTATTCGTCACATACATACACAACTAACACAAGTTTCAAGTTTGTTTATTATTTATCACAATAAAATACAGGTACTTTACGATGAAATGCTTGTTTCTGTATGAGCCCCTGAGAGTGTGCTTCATACAGTGAAAAAAAGTAAGTAAGTAAAGAGGAATATTCAATATACAATATACAATACAGAGTAAAATGAGTAAACAGTGAGGTGTGTGGAGAGATCAGTGTCAAACTTGATCTCAACAAATACAAACAAATCACACTACTACTGTATAATCCTAATCCCCTCGCCCTATACTGTACATCCCAACCCAGTCCACACCCTCATCCACCACCACACTTCCCAGGCAACACTGATGTTAATCATCCTCACCACTATCATCGGAGTCATCATCCCATGTAGCCCTATCTTCGGTTTCCTTAGAAACATTTGCACAGTTTTGACATTGACAAAGATCTGTACATGGCAGTTTTGCAGACACACATGAACATCTTCCTGTCCCAAATTGGCCTTGTTTGCAACCTTAGTGGACTACCTGCAACACACTATCAGAGGCCGGATTTGTAGTCATCCGTCATAGTCACTGTTAACTCCCCATCCTCGACATGCCACCGATTGCCAACAGGTAAAGGGGCACACATTATAGCTTTCAATGAATGTCTCATTATAGCTGCTTGGTAATTTGCCCTTTTGCAGCGTTGGTACAATGCGCCACTTGTCGGGGGCATAGAGAGTTCTGGCAAAGCCGATGATGCCATGCAGAATGCTTTATATCTGGCATCATTCACATTCTTAGCTGATGGCTGGCCATACAGGTGGCACACATATTTGCTAAGACCATCAAAGGTAGACTGGTCTAGGGTAATTCACCTTTCCCCCTCCTCCCACACTGTGCAACATCCTGATGTGCAATATCCACAGTGCAATACCCACCCACTACCATCTGACACTGTGATTGTTATTTGTGTATTGCTATTCTGTATATTGTTGTTATTTTGTATGAATGAATGAATGAATGAATGAATGAATGAATGAATGAATGAATGAATGAATGAATGAATGAATGAATGAATGAATGAATGAATGAATGAATGGAAACTTTATTTAACAGATTGCAGAATGGGTACAATACAGTACGGCTCAATACACAGGGGATGCAGACCAGAGAAAGACGTTTGTCTTGTTTACATCAGGGTACCCCATTTTCAATTCATATCGACATTTATGACATACACAACATACATGACATTTATGGCATAGGGACATACAGGTATTTAGTACTGTGGGTCCTCCGGGACTGTGGCTTGCGGTTGCTGGACCTGGAGGTGGAGGGGGCTCGGTAAGCACTTTTTATAGTAAAGATTTTATTTTGTTATCCTTTTTCTTTGTGACAACTTGTATTGACTGGTTGTGTATCCGATATATAATAGGTCTAATTTATTGTCTAGTCATTGTTGTGTTAGTTTGTGTTCTTGGATGTCTGTTATGTAATATTGTCATTATTGTGCTGTGTTGTTTCTTGTTTGAAAATATGAAAATAAAAAGATTTGGTCAAAAAAAAAAACAGTATTCAAATATACAGCGCTGTTACCCATAGATCCTGACAGAGTATATACATATGATGGGGAGGGGACTGTACATTAGGAAGGGGTGGGTGGGGCGGATAGGTGGCCGAGCGGAGATTGCGTTCGTCACCAGCCCCGGAGCTGTGAGCTCGATTCGCCTGTTCGAATCCAGCTCACAGCTCCGGGGTTGTCACCAGCTTGGCTGGCCGTCTGCACTGATACAATTGGCTGTATCAGAGGGTGGGAGAAGCTGGCGGGGTGGGTCCGGGTCGTTGTAAACAGCGACTCCTACAGTTCGGTCGGGGCGCCTGCTAAGCGCGGATTGGACGTGAGGGGGATAGTGTGGTCCTCCCACACGCTACGCCCTCTCAATGAGAATCCGCGCTGCCAGGTGAAAAGAAGCGGTGATTGGCTGGACGTGTGTCGGAGGAAGCACGTGGTAGCCTCCACTCTCCCAGATGATCTGACTGTGGGGGGTAAGTGCGAGGCGATCAGGAAGGGACTGGGAATTGGCATACGACTAACATTGGGATGGGAGAAAATCGGAGGAAAATAGAGGGGGAAAAAGACAAAAAAAAAAAAAAGGAAGGGGTGGGTGGGTGGGAGAGAAATATACATACGGTGGGGAGGAGACTGTACATTTGGAGGGGGTGGGTGGGTGGGAGAGAAATATACATACGGCGGGGAGAGAATATATACATGCGGTGGGGAGGAGACTGTCTATTAGGAGGTGGTGGGGGGTTTGGGAATTTACGGTGGCCAGTTTCGAATTGCAGCCTCCCGTAGGTGCTCTTTGAGAGCGGTTTTGAATGTGGGTAGGGATTCACATTCCTTTACAGCTTTGGGTAGGGCGTTCCACATTGATGTGGCATAATTGCGAAACGTGTTTAGTCCCTTGTTTGAGCCGAATCTGGGTTTAACATGATTTGTTGAGCTTCCTCTGGTCTAGTGGTTGTGGTATTCACTGACCTTTGGGAAGTATTTCGACATGTACATGGGTACCTTAGTCGTATAGTGTATCTTGTAGACCAGGCCCATTGCAAGTTTCTGTACTCTGTCGTCTACTCTAAGCCATCCTAGGTTGTCAAAGTGGGCAGGGGTGAGGTGGGTTCTGGGGGTAAGGTCAAGTACACAGTACATTTCGCAGAGTAAATTTTACTCAAACTGAGTCCATTTGAGCCCAAGTGAGTAAAATTGTACTCAGTTTGAGTAAAATTTACTCAGCGAAATGTACTGTGTAGTAGTCTGACCAGTTTGTTTTGTGATGTTTGTAATCTTGTTTTTAGCGCCTTTGAGGTGCTTTGGTACCATGAGGTGCAAGCATAGTTGTAGTACCCTTGAATGAGTGCTCCTGCCAGAGTCTTCAGGGTATTCTTGTTTACCAGAGAGGAGATCCGGTACAAGAATCTAGTTCGTTGGTTGACTTTTTTTTATTACATTGGATGCCATTTTGTCACAGGAAAGATTTGCCTCTAGGATGGAACCTGTTGTGTATTGACATTCTAAGTTGCCCCTTATTAGATACCGTCACGCCCCCTGCTAATAAGTACTGCCGTCATTGTAATCACCTGTGTTGAGTTTTTCCACTAAAGAGCTGTCAACTGGAATTTACCCGTGTCTCGTGTCTCCTCATTATTATATGTTATACTAAATAACCAGATGAGTATACAACAAAACTGGCGACGAGGATAATACGGATCTCACGTTGTGTTTGTTATTGTCGGCAATAGTCCGCATCTGACGTGTTTGTTTGTTTTCGCGAGTGTGCAGCGGTAACTTGGGGCTGCGGTAACTTGGCAACAGTGCATACTGCTGTGTTGACACTGTTGCGGGCGGAGTATAGAGACAGAGAAAAGGTGAAATCTCCGCGATGGGAAGGAGACTGAGTAATTGAGGAGGGGCGGATGGTGCCAGATCCAAAGACAGTAACTCAAACGAAACAAGGAAAGGACTAATTGCAAGAAGATGGCTGCACTGTTTGGACATATTGGACCATTCGAGGAGACGGAACAATGGAGTTCTTACACCGAGAGGTTTGAGTATTTTGCACTTGCTAATAAGATTGAAGAGGATATCATAGTACCTACATTCTTGAGTGTTATGGGAGCAAAAACATATAACCTACTGCGCAGTCTGGTGCAACCGGAGAAGCCAGGGGACAAGTCCTATGAAAACATAGTGGGAATATTAAAAGATCACTACTCTCCTAAGCCACTGGTCATTGCAGAGCGTTTCAGGTTCCATAAAAGGAACCAAGAAGAGGGTGAATCTGTTTCACAGTTTGTAGCTGTACTTAAACGCCTGTCTGAATATTGTGAATTTGGTATTTCACTCAATGACACCATACGTGACAGACTGGTGTGTGGTCTACGCAGTGAGTCTATTCAGAAACGACTACTGAGTGAAGCTAACCTGAGACTGGAAAAGGCCATAGAGATAAGTACGTCAATGGAAATGGCTGCCCGAGAAGCACAGCAGCTAAGTCTATCAGCCCAAGTGCACAAGTTGTCTTTTGAGGACCAGAAGACAACAGCTGGCAAGCCATGCCACCGCTGTGGGAGAATGGGGCATCAGCCATCAGAGTGTTGGTGTAAAGACGTAGACTGCAGAAACTGTGGTATAAAAGGCCATATCGAACGTGCTTGTGGTAATAGAAAGACCCAGACATACAAACAGCACACTGAGATGAAGAAAGGTGGTTTCTACAGAAACAAGAAGAAACGTGTGAATAAGATGGAGCACGAACAGGACGAGCAGAGTGACTGTGAGTCTGATGATGATGATGATGGTACATGTGTTATCTGTGCTGGACAGTGATGATGGATACTGGGTCACACCACTGTTGGACAATAAAGCAGTACGGATGCAAGTGGACACCGGCACACGTGTGTCCATGGTATCAGAGGCTGTTTTCAGAGAGAAGCTGCAGCACCTGACTCTTCGAGTGAGCAAATTGAAGTTAAGGACCTACACTGGAGAGGCTGTTCCAGTGTTAGGAGTTGTGAATGTGACAGTGGAACACAACAAGCGGAAGAAGACTCTTCCACTGTACATCATTCGTGGAAACCGTCCAGCTCTGCTAAGATGGCGATGGCTTGAGAAACTCAGACTGAACTGGCAAGAAGTGTTCATGGTTAAGGATGGAGACACAGGCCCCCTACAGGAGATTTTGAAGAAGCACTCCAAAGTTTTTGGTGGAGACCTTGGTAGCATGAAGGACATTACTGTTAAGCTGACAGTCAAACCAGGAAGCACAACGAGGTGTTTAAAGGCTAGACCTGTTCCGTATGCCATCAAACCCAGGGTAGATGCAGAACTAGACAGATTGGTGGAGAGTGGGGTGTTGGCGCCAGTGAGCACCAGTGAATGGGCCACGCCGATTGTTCCAGTCATGAAGAAGGATGGGGGTCTAAGACTCTGTGGTGATTTTAAAGTCACTATGAACCCTGTCTTGATTGCAGAACAGTATCCACTACCCCTCATTGATGAACTCTTTTCTGGTTTAGCTGGGGGACAGAAGTTTAGTAAGATAGACATGTGTCAGGCATATCTCCAGATGCATGTAGATCCAGAGTCACAGGAACTGTTGACCATAGTGACACACAAGGGGCTATTCAGGTACCAGAGGCTTCCTTTTGGGATTACTTCTGCTCCGGCACTTTTCCAAAGAGCAATGGACCAGATCCTAAGTGGGCTACGAGGGGTCCAGTGTTACCTGGATGACCTGCTTATCACAGGACCGGATGAGCAGTCGCACTTAAGGAACCTGGGGGCCACACTACAAAGACTGGAGGAATATGGTCTTAGAGTCCGGGAAGACAAATGCGAGTTTTTCCAACCTTCTGTCGAGTACCTGGGGCACGTGATTGACAGCACTGGACTCCACAAAGCACCGTCAAAGGTGAAAGCTATTGTGGAGGCTCCATCTCCGACGAATGTGAGTCAGTTGAGATCATTCCTTGGCCTGCTGACATACTATGCGAAGTTTGTGCCTGACCTTGCCAATAGGCTGAAACCGCTCCATGAGCTGCTACACAAAGCCCAAACATGGAATTGGACAGACAAATGTGAGGCAGCTTTCACAGAAGCAAAGACAGCCCTCTCTAAGTCTGAAGCCCTCACCCACTTTGACCCCGCCTTGTCACTTCAGCTGGCGTGTGACGCCTCACCTTATGGTGTGGGTGCAGTAGTATCACACATCATGCCATCAGGGGAAGAGAGACCTATCGCCTTTGCATCACGGACGCTGAGCAAAGCGGAAGGCAATTATGCGCAGATTGAGCGTGAAGCACTGTCTATAGTGTTTGGAATAAAGAAATGTCATCAATATCTCTACGGCAGGAAATTCACGCTACTGACAGACCATCGACCTCTCACCTCTATCTTCGGTCCTCATACAGGCATTCCATCGTTTGCGGCCAGTCGTATGCAGCGATGGGCTTTGTTGCTGTCTGCCCACCGGTATGACATTAGGTATAGGAAGTCGGATCAGCACGGGAATGCTGACGGGCTCTCGAGGCTCCCGTTGCCTGTCACATAATCGGACACCACAAGCGGAGATCTTCTACTTCAAGGAAGTGACCGCTGCTCCAGTGACCTCAGCTCATGTGAAGAAACACACACACACGGACCCGGGCATGTCTGAGGTTATGGACATCGTCACTCGTGGACGGGGAGGGGAGATGACACCAAGCTTGAAGCCTTACCTGGTGAGACGAAACGAGTTGTCGGTCCAGTCTGGATGCCTATTGTGGGGCTATCGTGTCATTATTCCCCCACCAGTGAGAGGAAAAGTGCTTGACGAGCTCCACTCTGGACACTGTGGGGTCGTGCGTATGAAGGAAATTGCACGCAGCTATTTCTGGTGGCCAGGCCTGGATGCAGCTATAGAGGAGAAAGCAAAGTCATGTTCTGCCTGCCAGAGAGTGAGAAACCTCCCACAGCTGGCTCCATTACATCCGTGGGACTGGCCTGAAGAACCATGGCAGAGAGTCCACATAGACTTTGCTGGACCATTGGAGAACCACATGTTCTTAATCGTAGTCGACGCTCATAGCAAATGGCCTGAGGTTGTCGTCATGACGGGCACCTCCTCTATGAGGACCATCGAAGAGCTAAGGTCTATCTTCAGCCGCTTTGGTCTACCACAACAGCTGGTTAGTGATAACGTAACGGCCCACAACTAGTGTCTGAAGAGTTCAAGACATTCATGTAGGAGAATGGTATTCAGCACATCAAGTCTGCACCCTATCACCCTGCTACTAATGGGCTCGATGAAAGGTTTGTACAGACCATGAAGCAAGCTCTCAAGTTCTCATCAAGTCTGACGTCAATCAGAAAGTAGATAAGATCAGATAAGATAAGATATTCCTTTTTTTTTATCCACTTTTTCTCCCCACTTTCTATTTTTCTCCCATCCCCAATTTCGTATTATCCAATTCTTCCCTCCCCTGTCTTTGAACGTTGCTAGACTATGCCTCCCACTGGTCGGTTGTAGTGAGGACAGAAGCCTTGCATCACGTGTCCCCTCCGGTACATGAGGAGGCAGCCTGTCGCATCTTTTCACCGCAGCAGCTCAAACTCTCAGTGGCGAGGAGTAACGCGTGGGAGGCTCACGCTGCCCCCGCTACTTCCTGCTTCCGCCGCACCGGCGTCACCAAACCGACCTGTAGGAGTCGCTGTCCACAACGTCCAATCCCCACCCACCGGCTGACCCCACCCTCTAACACTTGCCAATTGTGTTAGTATGAACGACCGGCCAGCCGGTTGCAACGCCGAGAGCTGGGCTCGAACCCAGCGTCTCCTGCGTTAGTGGCGAGCGCCTTGCCCACTGCGCCTAATCAGCCGCCCAAGATAAGATATTACTTTATTGATACCCTTGGGGAAATCCGGGCATCATAGCAGCATGGGCGAGAGGGTTATGTATGAGATTATGGAAAAATAAATCAGAATTGTATAAAGTGCCACTTTAAATACTACCATGATATAATTCAATTTAAAGCATGATACCAATATTAATAAAATGGTGATTGAAATACTGTGATACTGGAAATGCCACGATACCATTATGGGTGAAAACTGTATTTACAAAAAGACAAAACAACCTCATTTCCAGATGGACAGACATCCATTTATTTTGAAAGTAATCAACCATATTCACACGGCGGCCATTTGGCTCTTATGTCATGCTCAGGTTGGGTTCCTTTATGTCTACTACGGTTGGTAAACAGAAAATACTGTATTCACATGTTCAAGTTAGCTAATGGTTAACATGCAGCATTGCAAGAGAGAGAAGAAAAGAACAAAACTAGGCCATCATAGTAGTATTTATAGAGACAGACATGAGAGGATGTGAGACAATTGCAGTGATAGTTTTGTGCTACAGGAACTGATGAGATGTGGTATTAACACTTCCTCAAAGCTTTTGATGCTCCTGCAAACGAACATCACATTAAAATCTATTCAACTGCCAATGCATCTGTCAGAAGGGAGTTCCAGGCAATATCACATGACCTGAAGAGAGAGAGAGCATACCTTATCTGTTGTCCTCATCTTGACATGACGAGAGAGAGAGAGAGAGAGAGAGAGAGAGAGAGAGAGAGAGAGAGAGAGAGAGAGAGAGAGAGAGAGAGAGAGAGAGAGAGAGAGAGAGCATACCTTATCTGTCGTATCTGTTGTCCTTGTCTTAACATGACCCGAGAGAGAGAGAGAGAGAGAGAGAGAGAGAGAGAGAGAGAGAGAGAGAGAGAGAGAGAGAGAGAGAGAGAGAGAGAGAGAGAGAGAGAGAGAGAGAAGAGAGAGAGAGAGAGAGAGAGAGAGAGAGAGAGAGAGAGAGAGAGAGAGAGAGAGAGAGAGAGAGAGAGAGAGAGAGAGAGAGAGAGAGAGAGAGAAGAGAGAGAGAGACAGAGAGAGAGAGAGCATGTCCTCATCTTGGAGGGGCTTCTCAAGGGTTGGTAAATCAAACGCCTGGACAGGCTAAGAAGTTGCTCTGAAGCTTTTGTTATTAAGTTGAGTTCTGTACCGTGGTTGATGATTTATGGTATTTTAAATAACAAGAAGATGCCGCGACATAAGAGACCAACTCTTCCTGGACTTGTGTTTGAGGTGCTAAACATGTAACAGTCTGCATGTCAACAAGCCACTCCCTGCCGTTCATCTGAAACTTGGTTGTTTTCAACCTCTTAACAAGTGGGCAGAAAAGTGGCCATTTCTTAACTTGAACTTGAGGACTGTATACTTTTTTTGCAAACCAAAATACTATACTTTATACTTATAGCACATGCATGAGCCTGGTCTCTTTTGAAAGATGACATTCTGAGGTTTCTGATTCCAGTCACTTTTAGTGTTACGGCAGCGGTGGCTGAGCCCAATAGCAGAACACAGGGAGAGAGAGAATGGAGCGTTTTAGGTTAGCTTTAATTCCTTGAGTACCAAGCAGACAGGACAACAATGTATATGCAGAAATGTGCTGCTTTGGGCGAGCAGGGGCGCTCGCTTGAGGTTCCCAGCGACGTCCGAGCGGGCGGCGTATCAGGAGACGGGGCGAGCCGGGAGTGATGGTCCTGGGCATATAGGGAGAACATAGTTTAGAGCAAGGCAGGCAAGAGTGAGTACGTCCTTGTACCTAGGTTGTTAGGATAACATTGCGACGAGGGACGATAGGATCCATGGGTTGATGTAGGGGCTGTTGATGAGGGAATCCCTCACAGCCGCGCTGATTGATGTCCCTCTGGCAGCGTGGGAATGCTGGGGTCGGATGCTGCCCATATAAGGGTGTGGAAGCAGGAGGAAAGAGGAAGGCTCTCGCCGTGATTATGACATTTAGTGCTAACGTAATAGAGTACCATAGGTCTGAACTTGAGTTGTAGAAAAACTTGTTACTCAAGTTTTTCTGTAGTAGTTAGTAGTCCAGAGGTAGTATTTTCCCAGAAGGTGGTATGGCTTACAAATTCATACGGACCCATAGCCTGAAGCCTTATGTAGTACATGTCCAAATTTCATAAAGATCCATTCAGAAATGAGTGATTATGAGTGATTTCGGTAAACTGTGTACAAAAGAAAAACTGAGTTTTCTCATAGACTTTAATTCATTCGGCTGTTTTTCTCTTCCTGTTTTCGCTCGTTAGTTTTTTTTGTTTTTTATATTCATACATCCCCACGTGGTGTTTCATTGGTAAGCCACACTCATTGGTTACAACGATCCACAATAATCTTCGAGATCGGATCTAGATTGACGGAAATAATGCGCCAAGAGTCGGGAGTGGTATTTTGCGCAATACCGTGTACTTTGCACAAGCCTCAAATACCGGCATGTAACTCGAGAACCGCTGAATGGATTTAGTTGGATTTTGTCGCTATCGACAGGCAACAAATAAGCCTTCAATTCGATATATATATTGTATTACAAAATATGCACACCCGAGCCACTAGGGGTTGCCAAAGTGCCGGTGGGCAAATCGTCCTAAAAACGTCCCATATGCGGGTCGGCGCATGCTAACCCTTCCCAGCATATAATGTCATGATTGTCAGACATTTGGTGAGGGGTGTGATATTTTGTTTCCCTCTCGATTGAGTGACTGTATTCATTCAAGCGACGATAATGGCAGTGGATACCAGTGTGTGTGTGTGTGTTTGTATGTATGTGTGTGTGTGTGTGTGTGTGTGTGTGTGTGTGTGTGTGTGTGTGTGTGTGTGTGTGTGTGTGTGTGTGTGTGTGTGTGTGTGTGTGTGTGTGTGTGTGTGTGTGTGTGTGTGTGTGTGTGAGCATGCAAGCTGAACAATATAAATCGTTTTTATTTTCTTGAAAATCTATGGAGAAAGTACAAAGGTTTCATCATTTCATGATATGCAGAACTAGCAAAGTAGCAAAACATCAGATACATTTTAAGAATCACTAAATTATTTTAATCTGTATAAAACATTTAATTATTTAGAGATTCAATTGTAATGACAGATGATCCAGTTTATATTATGTAGCTGCAAAGACACAACTTTTCTTTTTTCTTTTTTCAGTCCACTCCCCTTAATTATTTTATAATGCAAAGCATAGACCAGCAATGTCAGTAAGTCAGTAACC
This sequence comes from Notolepis coatsorum, assembly GCF_963971535.1. NCBI lineage: Eukaryota > Metazoa > Chordata > Actinopteri > Aulopiformes > Paralepididae > Notolepis > Notolepis coatsorum. The sequence goes on from NC_140165.1 coordinate 229,555,689, forward strand.
TCGTTCCCAGTTTTTTCTCCGTGAGATAAAGCCTGGTAAAGAACTACTGCCGAAAGTGTCTATGGGGTAGAATTTCCGGTGTATGTACTTCCCCTGGAAGCTGCCTCCGAACGGACCAAACTTTTCCCGAATCCTGTCGGAAAACAAGCTAGAACGTCCCGGTCATGTAGGAAATTCTTCAGGCAAAGCCGTTGCAGTGGCTTAAACGAGGAAATATTGTGCACTTCACATGTTTCTATAATTGTTTTGTCGAAACCGGAACGCCTGTAGCCAGTACTTCCTGTACTTCCGTTTAGGAGGCATATCTTATCCAGCCTAGTAAGTCAGTCACTCAGTCTCTCGCTCACTCTGCCCCTGGTGGCAGTTCACAGGCATGGCACTTGTTCAGATGATGCATCTATGACGCTGTGTGGTCATGTTTCGCTATTGAGAAAGGTGTGACTGAAAGGGAGTCAGAGTAGGGGAGACACAGTAAAGAAGGCACTGGAGGGACCGGTCCAAAGCCAGCGGGGGTTCCCTTGGCTCCAGGGGCGGGCGGCCCCAAATCACTCCACCATCTCTGGGCAAGACTCAACTTTTCAACGACTGAATATCCAGATGGGGGGGGGGGGGGGGGGACCCTGTCTTGAGTTACGAAACACTGCCTCGTCGGAATGTGCTAGGCGACGTCTTCCTGTCCGATCTGGTGAGACACATTTGCTCTTCGTTGGCCTTCCTCTCTGCCGGGGGCTGAGCGGTGGTGCCGTGGGTCGCTCTGACGCTACTCCTCAGACCCAGCTGGGCCCTGAATGCCTTACAGAAGATGAAATAGATGAGCGGATCCAGACACGTGTTGAGGATCGACAGCATGACCGACAGCTCCTTCAGGTAGTAGAACGTCTGGCCCCCGGAGGCGCACTTGTCCCCGATGAAGGAGTAGGGCAGGCGCACCAGGTGGTACGGCACGAAGCACACGCAGAAGACGCTCACCAGCACCAGCATGTTCCTGCAAGACCTGCTGAGCTTCCTGCAGCCCGGGGTGCCCCGTGGCTGGCTTCCCTGCGCCTGCCTCAGCCTCTGGGTGGTGGCGTAGTAAAAGTAGACGAGCGAGACGAGGACCAGCAGGAAGATGGCCGCCGAGACACTGTGGAGGCATTTGTAGACCAGGCTGACCTGGGTGCTGTGCAGGGCCTCGCAGCCCAGGGCCCTGTGGGCCGCGGTGGCGCCGTGCCGGCTGGTGACCAGAGACAGGGTGATGTACAGCGCCGTTGTGGCCAGGAGGAACACCCATGTTACTATGGAGATGATGTGTGCAGCCCGCATCCTCTGCAGGACGTGAGTTCCTAAAGGATGGACGATCTTCAGGTACCTGCATGGGGACAGGAGAGGCGTGGGTTATCATGAGCGAGCTGTGTAACCAGATACCCATGAGAATCAGCACCAATAATGATTATAACATGTATAAATATAACACGTATAACTCTGTATGATAGCATGTACAATAATGCTGTATATACCGTATATATATATATATTTATTTTGTATTCCTACCGTATATACAGTATATCTATACATCTATCTGTATATACCTGCATATAATCCTGTATCTGTAGATACTATATCTATATCTGTACATAATATATCCCTTACCTACTCTTACTAGTTATGCTGCTAGCCAGTATGACTACTACCATAGAGTTTTTATACCTGTATCACTGTACATATAAATACTACAACTCTGTACAGTACATCTGATTAACTCAGTAGTACTAATTTATATATTTTATACCCAGTTTAATCACCTGTACATTGTATATTACTATTGCACTTTACTGTTACATTTGCACTCTGGTTGGATCCCAAGCTTCTTTTTGTTGTACTGTACCTTTGCTGTATAATGACAATACATTTGAATCTAATCTAATATATTATGCCACAGTTAATTCAGACATTGCAACATTGAGCTGAGCTACAGTACATTGAGTGCCAACATCTCATAATGCACTTGTAACCTAGCAACGATAAACAACGATAGTTAGTTATGTCTTTTAATGAGAGAAGGCCATCCAACCTTGTCATAACGGCCACAGTGGTGGGTATCATATCTGTCACCAGTAATAGATATCTGGGCAGAATGATAGATTGATCCAGAGGTTTAAGAGTTATATATTTGATGCCAGGATTACGTTCCTTTCTGCCCTAGTGAGGCACGTGCAGACCGAGTCTGGCGTATACGGCGAACAGGTCTATAGACCATGTTCAAGCGGCAGCCATTTTGCCATTGTGTCATGCTCAGGTTGGGTTCCTTTCCACCCTCGTCCCAGGTGGGAGCATGATAACCCACACCTCTCCTGTCCCCATGCAGGTATCTGAAGATTATCCATCCTTTAGGAACTCACGTTTGTACCTATTCAAGGAGTTTAGAGTGTGGGCTAGTAGGCACATTATGAGGGAAACATGATGGCCCTTCCCAATACCAATTATGTGTAATACCTTGCTGCAGCAAGTTTTGCATTGATACATTATGTTACTGTTCCTGGTTCCAGCCGAGGAAACTATAAAGGAAGGAAGGGTCATCATGTCACTGTGTAGCGAGTGAACGCACATTGATGCCAAGTGTGGAACCTTTCTGTTCAACCGACATTGAGTTGAATTGGATCAGCCATCTCCTCTGAGTTAAACCATTTAAAGTGAGAAACCTGCTAATATTCTATTAAAGATTTTAATGTCAGAAATCTATCATAATCAATAAGTGTTTTTATTTTATTTTATGCCTATGTCTATTTTATGTCTACATTGCTGCTGTGAAGCACTTTGGGCTGCAATTCTTGTATGTAAGGTGCTATACAAATGAAGTGTATCTAACGTTTGATATATTGGTTGATGTATATTTCCTCAGATAGCTTGTATATTTGGAATTTTAATACAGGCTTCAATAGAACTGGCACCAAAGTCTGGCACCAAGCAGTGCATAGCACACTGGTATTCTGACGTGAGGACCCTTCTTTCTTTTATAGTTTCCATGGTTCCAGCTAACTGTGGTGGAGATAGTCCAGACTTTCACTATCTACTGTCACACTTCTTTTACTGCTGCTCAGCTCCGTGGACATAATCACATTCACAGGACAACTTCTCTCCTGGGCAGGTGGACTTTATTTGTCAATCTGATTTCTCAATATATCTCACAAACTTGTGTACTTGCATTAATTGTCTTTCCCTCTCTAACTGGAAACAGCGCAAATGACGGGATAGACCACCGCAACACTTCCGGTATTCTGAAATCATGGGAGAGAGAGCGGGGGGAGAAAATTAATGAATGTGGATGAGAGCCTTGACATTAAGTGGTTGTAGCTACGGCTGTGGGGTGCTGAAGACATGATCCAATATACTTTTATACACCTGGGTCCCCTGAACACGGAGAGACCAATCCCAAGTCGATCGGTACTTTCTCGGCCGAGCTATAGTCAATTGATAAACCTAGAACAATCCACAGACTCCGTGGGCAATCTGTGCATGCGGAGTTCGGGAGTAGGCTCTCATCCACATTCATTCATTTTTTCCCCCCGCTCTCTCTCCCATGAGCTCAATGTAACACGGAAGTGCAGTGGTCTATACTCTCTCTCCCAGCCACGAACTGCCTCCCCTCAAGCAACCCAAAACAAAACACTGTCTCCCATAATGCAACACTCTTAAAGTGATACCGTATAATTGTAACAATTACACAGATTTGGTGCATTACCGAACCGTCTTTGACCACTCAATGAACTTTAAAAATAATTAATTAATTAAAAGTCCCAAATCCCTCCAAAAGATACCTTGAACACTTATTTTGTTTAATCCACTTTTTCTCCTTATTTTTAAATTTTTTCTCCCATCCCAATTTCGTGTATCCAATTCTCCCCTCCCCTGTCTTGAACGTTGCTCAACACTGGTCGGTTGTAGAGAGGATAGAAGCCTTGCATCACGTGTTCCCTCCGGCACACCAGGAGGCAGCCTGTCGCATCTTTTCACCAGACAGCGTGGACTCTCATTGGCGAGGTGTAACGCATGGGAGGCTCACACTACCCCCGCCATTTCCTGTCTCTGCTGTGCAGGTGTCTCCCAACCGACCTGTAGGGGTCGCTGTCCACAACGTCCAATCCCCACCCATCGTCTTCCACCCGCTGACTCTGCCAATGAGCCAGTACGACGGCCGGCCCAAGCCGAAGGCAATGCTGAGACTGGGATTCGATAGGAGAGTCTCTTGCATTGGTGGGATGTGGGTGATCTAATGGTGCACAGGTGTGTTCTATCAGTCCTAATCAGCTGTCTAATTGCTACCACTCCTCCCGTGGCAGTAGTATCTCCCATCCTTCACATAGCCATGGGACGCATTGGTACGGGGTGTGATATTTGCCACAGTATATATATAATATATAAACCTGCATAACTGCATAATATTTACCCTAAACAACATGGTGCCTATTTATCTCCGTTCCCGAACAGTGACATGAATTGAGCCCACTACAGCCTATGAAAGATAGCAATGTCAATGTGTCTCACTGGCTGAACAGTTTTGCAGATTCAAGCTCACCTGTTAGCGGCGACATATTCCATAAATATGATGCTGGCATACATGTTGAGGTAGAAGGCAGAGGCCCCAAAAGTGCAGTAGAACATCTGGATGTGGTGCGAGTCGCTGGCATAGTGGGCGATGCGGAAAGGGAGACACAGGCTGAGGAATAAGTCCGAGGCTGCCAGGTTCTTCAGGTAGACCGTCACGCTGCTGGAGGTGGACTGCCGCACTCGGCAGAAGTAGACTTTCAGCGTGAAGCCGTTGAGGACCAAGCCCACCTAGAACGAGCATTGTATTAGGAGAGAGAAGGAACATCAATAACCAGGGTACAGAGATATGGAAAAGCAGGCAAAGGGATTAGGCTAAACAACAAAGGAATACAACAAGGGATACTCTCTTTGTTTCGTTTCATAACCAAGGTATAAGACCAGGGCTTGACATGCATTTTTTGGCTCACTAGCCACTGTGGCTAGTGGTTTTCCAAAGTCTTTAGCCACTCAGCATTTTCACCAGCCAAAAATCACCACACAAAATATTTTTTTCATCAATACATTTCCATTTTATAGCATGATGAATATGTTTAAAATCAAAATGCATATGATCGCTATTGTACAGTCTCCTCCCCACCATATGTATATATTCTCTCCCCACCGTATGTATACTTCTCTCCCACCCACCCACCCCCTCCTAATGTACAGTCCCCTCCCCATCATATGTATATACTCTCTGTCAGGATCTATGGGTAACAGTACTGTATAATAACAAATTTACCTTAATATACATTTCCTGTTATGTTGACTTCATAAGCTTGGATAAATTTACATTATTTGATTTGTGGCTAATGCTATTTTGTGCAGCTCAGATACAGAGAATAGTTGAGGAGCTGCATGTTGGGAAGAAACCCACCAGGAAGATCACACCGCAGACCACCATGAAGAAGTTGTTGGCTGAGGTGGAGATCTCACCGCAGTAGGAAGAAGTGTTGTTGTTTGTTTGCGTTGGAGTTTGGTTGAGGGAGTTGTTCAGTCCCACCCCTCCCATGTGGTCCATTATTCCGGGTTGAGCTGTCGCTGTGAATACAGGTTTATTTGCCATGCATGTATCAAAATGAATTGGATAGTTGTGTGTGTATATACAGTGTATATAAGCATTTGAAATTAAAAAGCAATGAAAGAATCACCTCCTGCAAGAGGTTCTGAGACAGACAGTCATGTTATATGTCATGCTAGCTCTGCATCTTGCTTCTCCGATTGGACTGCTCTGTGCGTCAACAGTGCACCATTACAGATTAACACTTTAATCGCCATGGGTTAAATTCATAATTTACCATCCCTCGCCAGCTCTATTTGTCTATGGAGAAGTTCCCCTTCTTTGCAGGGCTATAACTTTTTAAATTCTATTGCTAAATTGCCATTATTATGGCCCATTCAATGTCCTATATGTATTGTTCAGGGTGTAGCAACGTTAAACTTTTTCATTCACATATTCATACTAAAATATGGTCTATGGTATGTTTTTATCGTTTTCTGCAGCTTTCTTCAGAACGTGATTTATAGCCCTAAATGCATTATATTGATGATCAAATACAGTTTGGTAGGAATCTGTGCGAGATAAAAAGTTTCAACTGGACGTGGTTCTAGAAGTTTCTACGCATCATCTGATGATGACCGGATGGGCGGGGGATCGTTTATAATTCCGTGGGCAGCGTTAGATGATTCATCCAGAGTGGGTCATATGTTCATCAGATCAGTTAGTATAGAAGACGTTCGAAAATAACGCTGAATCTTACCGTGGCTTCCTCGCGCCGCTGGCAGATGAGCGTGGAACAGATTTTTTTCTATTATGGGATGTAGAAATGCCCAATCCATTTCCAGGTTGTATAATAGTATATACGTCCAAATAACGTTGTTTATTGAGTTAGGGTGAGCGATCTATTATCCAGTGTTTCAAGATGGAGTCGCGGGAGCTATAGCGAGTGGCCGGACCACATATGGATGAGCACTACCGGTTCAAAGGTTAATATCCGGTTGGCGATCTGCCGATCGGCCACCAGATGGCGCTCTTGAACCGCTAGAGAGTTGAGAGGAGATCAGCAGTGTGTCTCAGGGCTCCGGAAAGGAAATATGATTTCGATGACAGATTTTTGAAATATTGACATCAAAGACGAGTTACGGCGTCTTCGGCAGAATGAGCATGGCTCGGAATGACGTGAAAACTCGTCCGCGGCGATCATAGTGTTAATTGAAAATGGGGGACCCTGATGTAAACAACACGAAAGTCTTTCTCTGGTCTGCATCCCCTTAACAATTGTGTGTATTAAGCCGTACTGTATTGTACCCATTCTGCAATCTGTTAATAAAATGTTCAATCAATCAATCACCTGCTGAAAGAATTTCACCAATGCACATATCACTGGCCAGAGCCAGATCTCCCTGATCTTATATAAGTGGAGGCTGTAGCATACATTCTCTCTTCCATTTTTTTCAGCTGAGGAATGTTCTTCCTTCCAGATGCTATAGAGATGCTTCAAGCAACGCCAATACCACTGCTCCCAACTTCCTGCACCTGCCACTCCTGCCCGGCCAAGTTGGATGCCATGGACGCCCACGTCGTCTGCTTCTGGTGCCTGAGCAAGTCAGTTATAAATGTCCAGTGCTCCAGCTGCGCTGCTCTGGTTCTGGAAGAGTTCCTGGCCCACTTTGTCACCTTCAAGAGCCACTGTGATGAGGTGGACCCTGGTACACTCCCTCTCCTGACCTTGGATGCCTCTGACAACAGGCTTCCCTTTGCCGGCTGAGTGGGATACCCAGACTCGGAGGTCGATATCGAGGAGTACAGTAACAGTTCAGAAAAAGCACATTCCTCTCATATCTTTGAGGGAGGCGGGCAGAGTTTTCCCCAGGCTCATTCAGGCTGTGGCAGTGACTAGGGGTTTCCCCCTCCCTGAACCCAATGGTATGGTGGGCGAATATTTTCACCTTAAACCATTCCAATCAGCAGCTGTTTCTATGCCCCAGATACCCGCCCATTGACCCTTACATCGCTTGGGCTGGAAAAGACATGGCTGGGATTAAGGCTCTCGCTTCCCCCCACTTGTCTTACTCGCAGGTGGAGGGGCACATCCTGTACAGCACCAAACCTCTGGCATCCCTCATCGGGACAGTGCTCTGGTCTCGCCTGATGTCATCTGGCATCTCTCTGAACTTGCCGACAAGTCTTCCCGCTGCGGCTTGGCATATGTGCGATTAATTTGCAGTCTGGACGCGAATGGGTGAACATCTACTGCTCTGACTGCTGCTGGGAGGGACTGCTGCTGGGAGGAACTGCTGCTGGGAGAACTGCTGCTGGGAGGAACTGCTGCTGGGAGGGACTGCTGCTGGGAGGAACTGCTGCTGGGAGGAACTGCTGCTGGGAGGAACTGCTGCTGGGAGGGACTGCTGCTGGGAGGAACTGCTGCTGGGAGGGACTGCTGCTGGGAGAACTGCTGCTGGGAGGAACTGCTGCTGGGAGGAACTGCTGCTGCTGGGAGAACTGCTGCTGGGAGGGACTGCTGCTGGGAGAACTGCTGCTGGGAGGACTGCTGCTGGGAGGAACTGCTGCTGGGAGGAACTGCTGCTGGGAGGAACTGCTGCTGGGAGGGACTGCTGCTGGGAGAACTGCTGCTGGGAGGACTGCTGCTGGGAGGAACTGCTGCTGGGAGGACTGCTGCTGGGAGGAACTGCTGCTGGGAGAACTGCTGCTGGGAGAACTGCTGCTGGGAGAACTGCTGCTGGGAGGAACTGCTGCTGGGAGAACTGCTGCTGGGAGGAACTGCTGCTGGGAGGGACTGCTGCTGGGAGAACTGCTGCTGGGAGGAACTGCTGCTGGGAGAACTGCTGCTGGGAGGGACTGCTGCTGGGAGGGACTGCTGCTGGGAGAACTGCTGCTGGGAGAACTGCTGCTGGGAGAACTGTTGCTTGGAGAACTGCTGCTGGGAGAACTGCTGCTGGGAGAACTGCTGCTGGGAGAATTGCTGCTGGGAGGAATTGCTGCTGGGAGAACTGCTGCTGGGAGAACTGCTGCTGGGGGAACTGCTGCTGGGAGGAACTGTTGCTGGGAGGAACTCTTGCTGGGAGGGACTGTTGCTGGGAGAACTGCTGCTGGGGGAACTCTTGCTGGGAGGAACTGTCGCTGGGAGGAACTGCTGCTGGGAGGGACTGCTGCTGGGAGAACTGCTGCTGGGAGAACTGCTGCTGGGAGGGACTGTTGCTGGGAGAACTGCTGCTGGGAGAACTGCTGCTGGGAGGAACTGCTGCTGGGAGGGACTGCTGCGTGAGGACTGTGAGTGCTTTGGGACGGGGGAGGGGCCCATGGCAGCACCCACTGCTTGTTGAGAAGAGTAAGAACGATACGTGCTTTCACATCAGAGTCTCCGAAAGTCTCCAATAACACCAGAAAAAGTCACTAGATTTGTTGCTAGTCGCTTTTTTCACTAGAGGGGTCTGAATACTCGCTAGATATAGAGACAAAGTCGCTAAGTTGGCAACACTGCATGGTCGTAGGGACTCACGCATTTTACTATGAGTTCACAGCCGGCCTACTTCAATGAGAAGCTTGACCGCTATCAAAATTCTACACAGTATGGCGACAAACGTTCCACCCATCAGAACAGCTCAACAGAACGCTGAGGCTGGGGCACAACATGCAACTTGCACTCCCCCACCATCTGTACTAGAAAACATGGCATCAGCGCCGTCAGCCCTCACTACGGACAGTCAGACGCTGCTATTCCAAACAAGTCATTTTCATCATCCCTCTACGGTTTATGATGAAGGGCATCTTCATCCCGGAATGTTCTGGTTCCCAAAAAAACCAGGGGTGTAAGATCGATTCTAGACCTCCCCATTGCACACATTCTTAGTGGCTGATTGCAGTGAAATCATTTAGAACGCTCCCATTACCAACACCCTGTTGCACTCTGTCAAACAGGGAGACTAGTTCACTTCTGAAGGATTTGGGTGTTTTTCATTGGTTATAATGTACATAGGTAAACACCTATTAATTGTGTTTAGTCTTTTAGACAATATTTGTATTAGAGAGACATTTCACATGTTGATAGCTGGGCCTGGGAGGAGGAGATATATGGGTCAAAAGCGGTTGCTAGGGTGACGAGATCAGGGCCTAGCAGCCAAGGTCAGCCACAGAGGGAGAGCCTTCGCTTAGTAGCGCATCTCAGGGAGGAACAAGCCAACATTCCTTTAAGAGATAACAGGAGACTTCATGTTCAGAGAGCGAGAGCAAGAGCGGGAGCAGAATAGTTTGGAAAGCGAGCGAGACCAACATCAAGCAGGGAATCAGCCCTCTGAACGAGGGTTGGAGGAGCTAGACAGGAGCATGAGGAGATAGGCCGCTAGCGGGAAGCTACAGTAGGAGAGATAGCACCTAGGGACAGATGGATATTTTCTTAGCTTACCTCTAAAGACTTTCAATTTGTTAATTCTGTACGAGAACCTTGGTTTATGCAAATAAACATCCTTCTTTTGATATGAGATGACGGCTCCATACAATTTTTGTCTGGATGCAGTAACGGGGGAGAGACCAGTGTTTCAGTCAGTCCGTGGGAGGACAGAATTCCACAGAACGAAGGCCTCAACAATAAATAAATAAACTCAACGCAGAGACTTCATGGAAGGGCAGATGAAGGCTGATACTAATCAACAAAAGGCTGAAAACATGATAATCTAACACTTCTATAGTAAATGGTAAATGGTTGATGGTGCATTTATATAGGGCTTTATCCCTTTTGTTCCTCACATTCACCCATTCACTCACTGATGGCGGAGGCGACCATGCAAGGTGCCAACCTGCTCATCGGGAGCAATAAGGGGTTCTGTATCGTTAGTGGCTTAGCTTGGCATCACACTGCACTATCTCGCGTACGTGCACGCGTACTGAATAAACCACAAATGTACCTCTAATACCAGTATTAGTCTGACCACACCCCTCATCAGCTTACCTTCATAAGCAGGTGTGTGGTCACCTGCTCTCCTCCTTCTCGCTTTCACCACAAGGAAGAAGTGCCTCGGTAGATCCCCACACTTGACACCATGATGGAAGAAATTGGATTAGGAACAGCTTGGGAAACAAGGATACGTTGACATCATATCTTTATTTTCTCTCTCACTATTTTCGAGAAAATACGGCGATATTGTCTTCGTACTGGAGTGTCTAGAAGATGATGATCATTCTAAAAACCCTCCACCGGTTTTCGTATTGGGAGCACGCCGCTGCATGCTTCTCAACTGCAGTTCCTTGCTGTGTTTGTTGGGGTGAAACCTGTCAGGCCACAGCTGAACTGTCGGACATGCCGCTGTTGTGAGAAGCGGTGCGTTCCAGGTTGGGTGAGTAGTGTTTGCTGGCGGGCTCCACTTGTCTGTTAGTGCTATGGGGGCTACTTGACAAAGTTTATGGAAACCGGCCCCAGGCTAGGGTCCTTTGTTTAGCCGCCTAGGCGACAGAAGGCCTTGGTCTGGAGACCATTATAGTTTTAACTAGTGGGCCGCGACCATTGACACTGGTGATCCCTGTGTGTTCTGGACGAGTGGATTCTCTCTGTCACCGTGTTAAGGCCCCATCTTTCATATCCAAATGAGAGTATTCCTTCACGAGGGGATATGTGCATGTAATGTGCGATAGCGGCAGATTCATGTTCAAAGTCAGCCACACAGGCCAGTTGGTACTGTGCTGATTCCGCCGGATGTGGTAAAGTCACCGTTGTGAAGCGGTGTTGACATCTTGTTTTCTCTTTTCTCTTAAAAAGTGAGGAGAGGTTCAGAACGGCGGCCTGTCTGGGTGAGTGTTATGTCATTGTTTACATGTTCATAGCTTACGGTTAGCCAGTCAGCTGTTAACTGCTGCGTTAGCCTGCTGGATCGCTGCATGGCCTGCTTAAGGCCTACTATTAGCCAGTCAGCTGTTAGCTGCGGGGCTAGCATGTCGTGGTCGCTAGGTAACGTTAGCTTGCTGCTATGGCCATGGCTGGCGCGGGGTAGCTTAGCTTCTCGCGCGCCGCCGGGAGCTCGCTTCTGATCGCCGTTAGCTTGATGCTATTCTGTTGAACGTGCTTTGATTTTAACATGTTTTACACTCTTGACCGCGACGTCATCCTTGACAGGGGATGTTTCGTCGACCCTGCCCTGAGCCTGGACGGGGATTGCGTCAACAAAGAGGACTGTAGCGACTGGTTGGAGCGGCGACGCTGCCCGGATCGAACAACACAGGACGGCTGTGTTCTACGGTGTCTTGTGACTGCACTTCGCTGATCTGCGTTCCGGGTAGGAACGGGGTTGACCAGACCTCATAACACGTCTTCTGGTTTTACTTTGCTAGATGTATTGTGAATAACGGTGTTTTTTCCCAAAACGTGTGTTGTTGCAATGCATTTAGGATACGTTGCGGGTTATGTGTGAGCTGTTTTTGTCACTGGCAGTTAGCTTCTCCGTGCAGATCGTGATGTATTGATCTGGTTGTTGTGTGAGAAACATCATGGTGTTTATGTGTACCGTGTACTCACTACTAAGGCAACTAACCTATGAAGCTATGCTTGGTGACAAGTGAGTAAAAGAATGTTCTTTCTCAGACTGTAATGACAATGAACAGTGTGTTCACACATTAACAGGTTTTCCTGTTTTAACTGGCCGTATTGAGGGTAAAATAGGAGGATTGTGTTTTCCCCCCCGGTTCCCTGGGGACTTTATCACCTCCTATCAGACATGTTGTGCATTAATTGTGTCTTTTGTGTGGTAGGGATACGATGTAACTCTTAGCTTGATTGCTGAGGTTGTGCTAAATCTGCTGGAGAAACTTATTTCCTAAAGGGAAATTGGTTTGGTTGCTGTCATGTGTGCTTAGCAAGGCCTGTGGTCGATACTAATCAAGAATGATGTATTCTCTCATTGTGAAAAAAAACGGCGTTCCTCTGTTGAGTGTTTTTGCCATTTTTTGTAGGTGATGATGGGTTGTGTGTGTCATGTGACCTACAACTGGGTTGTACTGGCCACAGAAGCACATGTGTATGTTGGACCGGGGTTCTTAGAGCCCTCTCTATTCTGTGTTTTTCCTTAGTAAAAATCAGATAGCAGGTTAGCTCATGCGCTGTGTGGAGCTGTGAAACGCTTCATAGAGCTGACTATGACTGTGTCATATTCTCTTTTTGTCGTTACGTCGTATCATGGGTGTGGGGTCGTAAAGGGGTGAACTGGTAACCTTTCCTCTCCCCATTGTTCTGTCGGTCAGGGGTACACCCCCTGTCCTTCAAGGTTCCCGTCACGTGGCGGTTCGGCACGTTACGGGGGGGGGGGGGGGGGGGGGGGGGGGGGGGGAGGGAGTTCCTGGTCCCACGGCCTGGTATATTGGGCGTGTGCACCGCAGGAATTCCCCCGCCATAGAGTACGTCACCGTGCGCGTCTCTGTTGGTAGGACTTCCGTGTGCTGTTCAGGTCCATGTGATGGATCTGTTTTCAGGGGGGGTGGTCAGGGCTCCTCCTCACCAAGCGCCTATTCAGGCCTTCTGTGAGTTCGGACTCCTTCTTCCATGTGAGGAAGCCTCCATCAGAGTACAGAGCCTTCCTCCTCAGATTGTCAAAGTGAGTGGACCCTCTAGAAGGGTCCTTTTCTATTGTATGTATATTCGATTCAATTCGTTTATTGAGTGTGTATGGGTTCAGTGCCTCTTCCCCGGAGGCCCTAAAACCAGTTTTTTACATGGCTCAAGGTGCAATATATTCTTTTCAATCTGTACAGCTCGCGTGGGAAGTCTCTCTGGGGATCCCCGTCTCTTTCCTATGGGAGGGTGGTGGGATGTAAAAATGTGGACATTTTTTACCCCGGCTATGTAGACTGGGATACATACTGTTGATGCTTCCTTCTTTCTATTCCAGAAGTGTTGGAGTTAGGGAGTGTCACACCCCTCTTGTCGTTCCCCTGGGCGCCTTGGGGATTCAATGACAGGTCTAAATAGCCTGTTCATTGATGGGGGTGTGTCCCGACGCACGTATAGTGCTAGCTCGCTGTAAACAGGCGATTGACTGGCACGCCTTGGTTGCTTGTGGTTGAAACAGCGTTTTTATAAAGCAACTGAGATGGGGGTTTTTCCTCTTCCGACGACCACATCCCATGACCTGGGTGGGTTGTCGACGGATTCTCGTTCATGTCTGGGGGATGATGACGGGATGGATCTGAACATATGTAGTGGGGTCTCACGCCCTTGGGGTGGGCCACCAGGCGCGGTTCGTCCGAACGTCTGGGTGGCGCCTTCTTTTCATGTTAAGATCAACACGCATATCTGCCCTTCTCCTGGAGTAGGCATGTCGGCGTGGTTAGGGCACGGGACTGGTTCTGGTCACGCTGGTCCAGATCAGTTGAACCCGTTGTCCGCCGGGGATGCAGATCTGCTGTTCTGGTACCCTGAGGGACTTGGGCTTTTTTCAGGGGGAAAAATGCCAGGTCGGTCTGGGTGTCACAGGGTTAAGCGCTATGGAGACCCTGGTTGGGTATGTTTTTACTCAGCACTGTCGTCATGGCTTACAGCCATGCCATTCTGTACGCGCTCGATCTCGTCGGATCTCGGCCGCTACACAGGTTGGTCCTGGTTAGTACTTGGTTGGGAGACCGCCGGGGAATACCAGGTACGGTGTGCTTAGGGGCTGGTTCTCCATTATTTTTCGCTCCTCTCTCACGCATGGCGAAGAGGGGCCTGTGGGGGTGGTTTTTTGACCTCCTCTGGTGACCCTGTGCTTCCCGTACCGCCAGGCCCGGTCCGAAGTGATGTTTGCGACCCGTAGGCCTGGGTTAACCCTTTTTGGAAACTGAAACACTTGTACTGCGGTATAGCCGGTGTATACCCGCAGGTGTGTTTTGGAGTTTTTTCTTGAGGGGTTATAGGAACAACCACCGCATTGGGTAACACCGAGGTGGTTGATTCCCTGGTGTGTTGGAGCAGTGTCAACTCCCGGGTTCACCGTTTGAGGGTGCCCCTGCACGTTCATGACGTCTGCCAATCGTGTCAGCCTTCTCTGCCTCGACCCCTCTGGGTGGGGGTTGTTAAATGGAGGCTTGGTCATGCAACACCGCCAGCTTACGCTCCTTCCGCCGGGGCGGCTGTGTTCAGCTGTCCCCTCTGGCGCCTGTCTCGTCCGCAGTCTCCAGGCTAGGGTTAACAGCCTGTTGCCTGGTTTTTCCCCGGTGCGCTGCCTGCTTCCGTTGGTTAACCTTTTTTGTGTGCTTACGGCCATGCTGACTGCCTGTTCTGCAGGGTCAGTGTGCCAGGCGGTGTACTATTGGGGGGACGGGGCCCGCTCGGCTTACGGCCATACCGACCTGAACACGCCCGATCTCGTCCGATCTCGGAAGCTAAGCAGGTTCTGGCCTGGTTAGTACTTGGATGGGATTCCGCCTGGGAATACCAGGTGCAGTAACTGAGGGGCCTTTGTCCGAATACGCTGGCGATGTGGGGGGCGGGGCACTGCGTGCCCACCTGGTGGGGTCTTGATGCTGGCATCATGGACTTCTCCGGGCCCCCATTCTAGGGAGTCCAGTCCTTTTGGTGGGTCTGGGTCTTCCTTCGTGCTCCGCTGCTACGGCCTTGCCACGGGGTTGGGTTTGCCCTTGACCCCGTGATTCTGGGGGCAGTAACGAGGTTGTTCCTCCGTTCGTTCCCGGGTGGCATGCGGGTTGTGCGTGTGTGTAGTCGTGGGGTCAAGCCACGGTCTGCTCACCCTGTGCGTTGAGTTGCTTGAGTGCCTCTTCGCACGGTCGGGTCCGTCGCCCTCCCGTGACGTCCCTAATAGGGGGGCTACCCGCCATTAGGGGGGGTCGGGGGGGCTCGGCCCTCCCTGTTCTGATGGTTGTGGGGGGGCTGTCAGCGGGGTGTATTTGTCAGCCAGTGGCTCCGCTTGGCCTCCCTTGTGCAGTGTGATGCCAAGCTAAGCCACTAACGATACAGAACGATAGGTTATGACTATAACCAAGTTCTGTTAGTTAGGGGCGATGCTTGGCATCAGACGGCCGCTGCAGCCCTTGTCCTCACCTTGTGGTGAAAGCTTGGGAAGGAGGAGAGCAGGTGACCACACACCTGCTTATGAAGGTAAGCTGATGAGGGGTGTGGTCAGACTAATACTGGTATTAGAGGTACATTTGTGGTTTATTCAGTACGCGTGCACGTACGCGAGATAGTGCAGTGTGATGCCAAGCATCGCCCCTAACTAACAGAACTTGGTTATAGTCATAACCTATCGTTAATTGTCTTGCTCAAAGACACTTCGACATGCTGCCCTGGAGGAGTAGGAATCGAACCAGCAATCGAACCGAGAACTTTCCAATTCTATGACCGCTCTACTTCCTGAGCCACTGTTGCCTACTTACTTGCCCCCTTATCTTTCCACCCCACAGGAAATGCCTCTGTTTCTCCTTCCAAGGGACAGCATACGAATACCAGAGGATTTGTTTGGATACTTTGTGGCGCTTCACACTTTCTCTGTGTGTGGAGACCACCAGGGCATGAACACCTTATTCTACCTGGATGACATTCTGGTTCTCAGTCAGACAGAGGAGACAGCAAAGCTTCACACCAGACTTAAAAACCATTTACCATTTACTTCTAGTGGAGCATCTGTCCCTGTTGGGGTTTGCCATCAACTGGAAAAAGAGCACACATTTCCCCTGCCACCAGAATACATACTTGGGTGTTGTTCTGAACTCGGCCTCCATGATGCCTTCTCTCTCCTCAGTGTCAAGAGGACATCCTGAGTAGCAGACTGAGAGCATTTCTTCTTCTCAGCGATCAATGGGTCTCATTCCCGAAAATTTTCCAAAGATATATTCTGGAAGACTTATCTTGGAACCACTGAGACATAATCTATGACAAGTACACTCTGAGTCCTGAACGTGCTGGTAATATGTCTTAAGTGGCTGAAACGGTCGCAAAAATTATATGATCTGATATCTGCTTGGAGAATGGCATTCTGTCGTAAACTCCAAAGCGCGTTCCCGTTCAGCTCATTTGCATACAAAACACGCCTCCATAGTTCCTTATAAGGCAACTAGTGACGCATCTGTGTGAAATGGAATGGCGGAAGTGCTTTGCGAGCCGCGTGATTACGAAACCTAGCGTCAGTCAGTGCCAATCAGAGAGCGTCTCCGAGAAATGCGGCTAGGTTTCGTTATCACGCTTGCACCCATCAAAACTAGATTAGATTAATGTATTTGCATCATATACAGCTTGCGGTACACACCTGCCGCAGCGCGCGCACACACAGACACACACGCGCGCGCGCGCGCGCGCACAGTACTGTATATGAATGAATGAATGACATACACGGCGGGCGTAATGAATGAACGCAGTAGGATGGCTTATTATTCCATAAGCCTATAGCTACTGTTCATTCGTAGGCGCACACAAGACTTGTTATGGAATATTAATGCAGTCTATTTCCACCAATTAGCTTTAGTTCTTATTTATTTATCCACTGTCATTTCAGTGTTGGTGTATAGGCTATATAGTGTATTTCAATATAAGTTTAATTGATTAATGATATATTCGAAGGAATGCAGGTTTATAGCTATATCAACCCCCTCCAATGTACAGTAAATGACCAAGTATGGTTTTGTCAATATTCCAATGTACAGTTTTGCTTGTACAGTGTAAGTCTATCCCCCACCCATCCCTACCCAACCTCCTCCAACAGTTTCTACGTCAAATGTACTCTCTTTTCTGGACTCTTTTTGTATCACAAACAGTACTGTATTTGCAAATCTGGTATGTCATAAATGTATAGATGTAGCAGTACTGTCTATCTGTGTCATGTGTGTCATATATGTTATGATGAATTGAAATGAAAATGGGGGACCCTGATGTAAACAAGACGAAATTCTTTCTCTGGTCTGCATCCCCTTATGTAATTGAGCTGTACTGTACTGTACCCATTCTGCAATCTGTTAATAAAGTTTTCAATCAATCAATCAAACAAAGGTCTGTCCCATTGTATACCAATCAATGGGATACATTGCATGTTGACCTGCATTCTTTCAAATGTATATAATTAATCATTAAAACAGATGTGTAACAAATAAGAAATACAAATTCCACAGAAGGCATTAAATTATTATTATTTTCAATCATTTCACAATAATTGCATAATTGTGTTTGAATATCTGAGTAATTATTTGTCCAAAATAGCTGGTTCAGATATGGTTAATCCAGCTGCCCTGTGATCAGATTAATCCATATTATTTATTTTTCCAACATCAAATTCGTAATTTCTTATCGTACAAATATTGTCATATTTATTTTAATTATGATTAAGTAATTAATTCCAAGGAGGCCTGTAGCGTTGACGTGAAGGAATCACTATGAGAACACAGTCTGTCAAGTTATTTTGTCGTAACTTCGTTCGAGAATGAGACCCAATGCCTTTATGCATGAGATGAGCGGGTCTTCTACCCTTTCTCTGTTACAGTGCGTAACCTGAGGTTGTATACTAGCCTGCTCCTACCCTCAGGTTTTGGCAGGGGCACAAGTTTTGTCTGATTGATTGATTGAAAACTTTATTAACAGATTGCAGAATGGGTACAATACAGTACAGCTCAATACACACAATTGTTAAGGGGATGCAGACCAGAGAAAGACTTTCGTCTTGTTTACATCAGGGTCCCCCATTTTCAATTCATCAGGACATATATGACATACATGACATACAGATAGACAGTACTGCTACATCTATACATTTATGACATACCAGATTTACAAATACAGTACTTTTTTTGATACAAAAAGAGTCTAAAAAAGAGAGTATATGCATTTGACCTAAAAACTGTACATTAGAGGATGTTGGGTAGGTGGGGGGGGGTGGGTGGGTGGGGGGGGCTGTACATTGGAGGTGGTTGGGTGGGTGGGGGGTTGTTGGGTAGGAGGGGTGGGTGGGGAACACTGTACAACTGTACAAGCAAAACTGTGCATTGGAATATTGACAAAACCATACTTGGTCATTTACTGTACATTGGAGGGGGTTGGGTTAGGGCATTTACAGGGGCCAGTTTCGAATTGCAGTCTCCCGTAGGTGTTCTTTGAGAGTGGTTTTGAAAGTGGGTAGTGATTCACATTCCTTTACAGCTTTGGGTAGGGCGTTCCACATTGATGTGGCATAATTGCGAAACGTGTTTAGTCCCTTGTTTGAGCCGAATCTGTCTCCTATCTCCGTTTGGTCTTTTGGGGCCAACAGGGGGCTTTAGCTTCACCTATTAGTTCAGTGTGTGTGTGTGTGTGTGTGTGTGTGTGTGTGTGTGTGTGTGTGTGTGTGTGTGTGTGTGTGTGTGTGTGTGTGTGTGTGTGTGTGTGTGTGTGTGTGTGTGTGTGTGTGTGTGTGTGTGTGTGTGTGTGTGTGTGTGTGTGTGTGTGTGTGTGTGTGTGTGTGTGTGTGTAAGAAAAGGTTGTGGCTTAGCATAAACAGACCTAAGTCAACAACCGTTGGGCCAATCATCACAAAACGTGCAGGATATGTCCCCATAAGTACACATATCCTGAAAGTTGCATTCAAATCAACCACTAGGAGGTGCTACAAATGAAAGAAATGAGCGTGGTATAACACAAATCTGAATATAAATAAAAAAAGATGCTTTTTTGATGCTTTGCTCACCACCAACGGCATACGTTGTGGAGTAACATTACACACACGTTGCGATCGATGTGAAATCATGGTTGGATCAAAGCCTGACAAAAAAAACTGTGCCCGGAGGGATTTGAGCGTAACACAGGCCAAGATATAAGGTTTTCAAAGGGTGCTCTATACTGCCACCTGGCAGGATGCGGCCGGTATTGCACTTTGGCGATCTCAGGATGATTCCCCATGTTAATCCAGAGGTCCGTGCCTGAAATGAATAGAAACATTGAATAAAATAAATAACGATGAAAACCCGACTATACTCTGGGTCTGGCGCTGAACGGTTGACGAGATAACCCGACTATCCTCGGGTCTGGCGCTGATTGAGTTAAAGGCCCCATGAAATCAACATGTTTTTAATTTCCTGGAAAAATTTCACCCACCGGCGAGTTTTCCTTTCGACAAACCAGGAGAATGGCCCGATTGGAAGCAACGTTTTGTGAGATTCAGAACGGCTACCAAGTTGGATAAGAAAGATGGTGCCGTGCAGGTTAGCAGTCTGATATATGCTATGGGAAGCGAGTCGGAGAATAAGTCTCCCGTAAGTTGCAGCTGACAAGGGACTTGACACTCGCGCTGACCATAGAGACGGTCAGGCAGTCTGAAGAGGTTGCTTCGCAGATCAGCATGCAAGGAGAGACAGCTGGAGGCCGGTCGATACACAAGGTCACTCACAACAAGCGCTACAAAGGCAATGGCAGCCAGGGTAAGCCACAAGGGGGCGACAGAGGACAATGTAGACAATGTGGGAAAGCGTGGCACAGTAGAGATGAGAACTGTCCAGCTAAAAAGTCCACATGTAATACCTGCGACAAAGTAGGGCACTGGAGCAAAGTGTGTAGGAATAGGAAAGCAGTACGTGAGGTCAGAGAACAAAAAGAAGTGCAGCAACAACAGGTCAGACTCCGGGTCAGAAGATGGGTACTACATGTGGGAAGTGAGTAAAGCAGGTGGGTCACCAAAGAAGTGGGCCGTCAAGATGTTGATGGGTTCCACACCGGTCAAGTTCAAAATCGACACTGGGGCGGATGTGAGCATCATTCGTGAGGAGACCTACCAAACAGACCGCTGGAGCCTGCGGAAATACCACTGGACAGCCCAGGTGGCGAGCTGCAGTGCATAGGACAGATCCAGAGCACTGTGACCTACAAGGGTAAGACACACCCACTTACAGCTTATGTCATCCGGGGGCCTACAGTAAACAACCTACTCAGCAGGCCAATATCAGTGAAAATGAATCTAGTGAGAAGAGTGGAGGAAATGGTGAGCAGCAGCGGGAAAAATTTACATTTGCAGGCAGGCATGGGACATTACAAACTGAACCAGTAAGAATACTGATGAAAGGTGGCGCCCAGCCGTACGCTGTATACACAGCGCAACGTGTACCTCTCCCTATGCTGCAGAAGGTCATGGAAGAGCTCCAGAGGATGGAGGGGAACGACATCATCGAGAGGGTGACACAGCCTACCGATTGGTGTGCACCCATGGTGCCGGTCCTGAAGAGCACAGGCAAAGCCTGCATCTGTGTGGATCTCAAGAGGCTGAACGAGGCTGTTAAAAGAGAACAGTACACCCTGCCCACTACCGACGAGATCACAGCAAAGCTAAGCGGGGCCACAGTCTTCACGTCACTCGATGCCGCCAGTGGATTCTTCCAAATCCCGTTGCACCCAGACAGCTGTAAACTCACCACCTTCATCACGCCGTTTGGCAGGTTCAACTTCAAGCGACTGCCATTCGGGATCACAAGCGCGCCTGAAATCTTCCAGAGGAAGATGATGGAGACCCTGGACAGGTTAGAGGGCGTCGAGATCTTTATGGAAGACATTCTCGTCTATGGGGCCACAGAAAAGGAGCATGACAGTCGCCTGGAGGTGATGCAGCGCATAGAGACGGCTGAAGCTGAATCGAGAAAAGTGCTCCATCAAGCAAAGTCAGCTACGGTTTCTCTGGCACATCATCGACCAGTCCGGGATCCGGCCTGACCCAGGGAAAGTGGAGGCTATCCGGCAGCTGGCGCCGCCAACAGATATGCAGGAGCTGAGGAGGGTGCTGGGAATGGTGAATTATCTCGGCAGGTACGTCCCAGACCTCTCAACAGTAGGACAGCCGCTGTATGAGCTCCTGAAGCACAAGAATGCATGGGCATGGAATTATGCCCAGCAAACAGCTTTTCAGAGGATCAAAGAGATGTTGACCACAGCACCAGTACTCGCCTTCTACGACGTGAGCAAGCCCACCGTCGTGTCTGCAGACGCAAGCAGTTACAGGTTAGGGGGCGTGCTACTTCAACTTCATGGTGAGCAGTGGAAACCTGTGGCGTACTGCTCAAGATGCCTCACCGAAGCAGAAACGCGCTACGCCCAGATTGAAAAAGAAGGTCTGGCGGGCGTGTGGGCGTGCAAGAGGTTCGACCGGTACCTCAGTAGCCTGGACCAGTTCAAGCTAATAACTGACCACAGGCCCCTTGTACCTCTCATTAACACTCGCAGCCTGGACAATGTGCCTCTCCGATGCCAGCGACTCCTCATGAGGCTCATGAGGTTCAATGCGGTGGCAGAGTATGCTCCTGGAAAGACTCTGGTTGTCGCAGATACTCTGTCATGCAGCCCAATGGCCAACATAGGTGCAGACTTGGACACACAGCGTGAGGTGGCATGCTATGTGGTTAGTGTAATGGAGGGGATCCCAGCATCCGCAAGCAAGATGGACGAGATCAGAGCGGCCACAGCAGCTGAGGCCGAACTGCTGTCAGTCGCCAGACTCATCAAAAAGGGATGGCCTGAACACCTAGCCGAGGTGCCTATCGAGGCGAGATCCTATGTCCCAGTGAAATCAGAGCTGTCAGAGCGAAATGGACTTGTCCTAAGAGGGACATTGGTCATGTCGAGACCGATGAGAGGAGAGATCCTTCAGAGAGTGGTATATTCTATGGTATATTCTATGGTATGTTCTATGGTATGTGGTATGTTCTATGGTATGTGTGTGGTATATTCTATGGCATGTGGTATGTTCTATGGTATGTGGTATATTCTATGGTATGTGGTATGTTCTATGGTATGTGGTATATTCTATGGTATGTGGTATGTTCTATGGTATGTGGTATATTCTATGGTATGTGGTATGTTCTATGGTATGTGGTATGTTCTATGGTATGTGGTATATTCTATGGTATGTGGTATATTCTATGGTATGTGGTATGTTCTATGGTATGTGGTATGTTCTATGGTATGTGTGTGGTATATTCTATGGCATGTGGTATGTTCTATGGTATGTGGTATATTCTATGGTATGTGGTATGTTCTATGGTATGTGGTATATTCTATGGTATGTGGTATGTTCTATGGTATGTGGTATATTCTATGGTATGTGGTATGTTCTATGGTATGTGGTATGTTCTATGGTATGTGGTATATTCTATGGTATGTGGTATGTTCTATGGCAGGGGTGGCCAACCCGTGGCTCGCGAGCCGCATGCGGCTCTTTGCCCGTCAATGTGCGGCTCTTCCATCCATAAAAAAAAATAAAAATAAAAAATATTATAATTTTCTTTTTTTACTTTTTTTTTTTTATGTCACTCATTCGACAAGGACGTAGAATAAACATTTAATTTCTTTTTTAAATGGTCCATTTGCATGTTCTTGGTATCTGAATCTAGGGAATTTCTCCACCATTTTTCATCATATTGCAACACCGTTTTTTGCAAGACGTTCACAGAAAGGTAGAGAAACTAACTGCGTTCTGTTTTATGGCAATAACGTTCAGGTTTGTGGGAGATAATCCCAAAAAATAAGAGAAATAAAAAAGTTAATCCAGAAGTCAGATGATTGACGGGCTGGTGTGAGCTGGGTAGGGTCGTTTTTCAAAATTTGAAAGCCCTGCGTCTCTTCCTTCAAAAGACTACACTCACTTTCGGATGTGCCACTTCCTCCTGTCAATATGCGCCGGTTTCCGACTCAATGCCCTGAGATTTCTATAATCTTATATTTCACTAATAACAGTTAAAATAATTGGTAAACAAACGTAATGCTGAAAATATACACTTTTACTGTATATCTCGGGCTTAAGAGGTTAACCCTGTGAGGCCCAAATTAAAAAGACATTAGCAACTTCAGAGGCCAGAGGGTGGGACATAATAAACACATTTACTATCAAATAGCATTGTGAGGCTGAACAACAGGACCAATTGACTATACATGTGCTTAAATGGGAACTATCTTATAAATGGCCTTTTCAGCGTTTAGCATTGTTTCCTAGCTATGTGGACTTATATTAATATGATCTATGTCTCTAATTCTCATATTCTTCCAATTCTCCTCTCACAATATTCACCCTCACTGAACTGAGTCATCTGAAAATTTGCATATCTGTGATGTCAGAGATTTCTCAGCTGCATAATAATGTGGCAGTTGATGTGGCAGTTGGCACCAGGCCACACAGTGGTTGGAGCCCAGCCTGAGTCAAAACGGCTTAAGATCTTGAGATAGAAAAATGCGGTTTTTGAGTACTTGATTAGAAATACAAACCGTACGTTAAATCTAGAGGAAGGAAGGACGTGGTACTTACCTCACCATTTGAAAAAAACCTAGGTGTTCCATAGACTCACAGGAATTGTGTAAAAGTGCCCAAATAGTGAAAGAAATAGTCAAATAGTTCCCCTTTAACATTTTTTAAATAAACATTCTTTTTTTAAATGGCTAAAAGTGATTTTGTAATTTTGCAACCGTGGGTCTCACAGGGTACTTTTAACACTGTGAGGCCCAAATAAAAAAGACATTAGCAACTTCAGAGGCCAGAGGTGGCCATCGGCGTATTTAGACCACTATCAGTAGGGCACGTGCCCTACTGATGATCATCTGTGCCCCACTGATTTTTTTTTTTACAAATGTTTTTTATTTCCCCTTTTTTAACATGATCAAATTATCATTTAACATGATCAAATAATTATTATAATATTTTTTACTTCACTTTGAAATATTATAGTGAAATATTTTGCAATGTTGTCGCATTTATCTTGTTGAAATCCTCCAACAGGCTCTTTTTTGTAAGTTGACTGGTTTGCACACCAATAATACAGTGCAATAATAGAATAGTAGAATAGATAGTAAAATTATGCAATAGAATGGCCAGAGTAAAATAGTGCTACAGTACAATCAACAGCGGGGTGTATTAGAAGGCTATGGTGAAGAGGTACGTTTTTAGCTTATTTCTGAAAATATTAAGAGATCTAGCTTCCCTAATGTCCATAGGTAGTGTGTTCCATAACTTTGGTGCATAGTTAGCAAAGGCTGCATCCCCGATTTTCTTTAGACTGTGGCTTGGAACCTTCAATAGTAGATGATCGCAATGTTTATACTTTGTATATAAGGAGGAGGACCTTGAAATCAATTCTAAATGTTACCGGAAGCCAGTGTAGGTTATTTACTTGTAACTTTGGGTTTGATCCAAGGAGTAAGTTGCCCCATATTGCTCTGTAACATTTCTCTTTTTGTTATAGGACCGACTAGTAGGATTTCAGTTTTGCCCTCATTTAATTTTAGGAAGTTGTTCGTCATCCATTTGTTTATTGCTAAGAGACAGGCGGAAATGGAGTTTATAGCTGTGTGATCATTTGGTTCAGCGGAGATGTACAATTGTGTGTAATCTGCGTAACTATGGAAACATACATTGTGCTTTCTAATGATGTCTCCTCAATGTTCAATGTTCAATGCAATGTTCAATGCAAGTAAAGCACTTTAAAGTATGACTAAATGCTTTCTTGACTATATATATAGTAACTGTTCCAAAATGCATAGATTTCTATGTATTTTAGGGGTTTGGGGGGCTAGCTCTTTTTAATATAAATGTCAGATTGTTTTATTTATTTCATAGATTTCTATGCATTTCAGGAGTTTGGGGGGCTGGCTCCCCCAAATAATTAAATAACATAACCCTAACCTAACCCTAAAACCGAAATAAAGTTTTAAAAAAATAGTTACAAAATCCACCCATTTTCGCCCACAAACCGGCCAAATTTTTTTTGCGGTCGCGCTACGCTACGCTCTTCATTGTTTTTGGTGCCCTTCTGTGCCCTACTGAAGTGCTGGGTCGAGATACGCCCCTCACCTATAAACACATGAAGGGTGCCGTGACTGAAACAAAAGGTTGAGAAACGCTGGTATATGGTGTGGCTCTTTGTGGTACCACAGTAATTTTTGTGGCTCTTAGTCTCTGACTGGTTGGCCGCCCCTGTTCTATGGTATGTGGTATATTCTATGGTGTGTGGTATGTTCTATGGTATGTGCTATGTTCTATGGTATGTGGTATGTTCTATGGTATGTGATATGTTCTATGGTATGTTCTATGGTGTGTGGTATGTTCTATGGTATGTGCTATGTTCTATGGTATGTGGTATGTTCTATGGTGTGTGGTATGTTCTATGGTATGTGATATGTTCTATGGTATGTTCTATGGTGTGTGGTATGTTCTATGGTATGTGCTATGTTCTATGGTATGTGGTATGTTCTATGGTGTGTGGTATGTTCTATGGTATGTGATATGTTCTATGGTATGTTCTATGGTGTGTGGTATGTTCTATGGTAAATTATTTATTTCAAATAGATTGAGAATGTACCCATTTTCAAAGTTGAATAAATGTTTCATTTTCATATTTTGTGATGCTTTGTGTGTTCTGCTTTATGTGTCCACCCCGTCATGTGCTGGTCCACCCTGTCATCTTGATATTTTTTAATAATAATTCAATCATACTGTGAGATATGTTTAAATAATCTAGTGTGTTCAATAGCTAAGTGGGGGGCAATAATATGCAAATAAAAAACTGCATCCAAATATCACAGTTTTCTCCTAATTATAAAATATATATGTGCGAATTGTATGTGTGTCTTTTAAAAACAGATGGTTTACATAAAATCTTTTATTTATTTATAATTTAAAGCAAACAAATAACCCTGTTCAGGAAAGGGACATCATACCTTTCTGAAAAAGTAATTTCCATCTTAATATTGCAATGAAAACATATTTAACAGTAATGTATTATGTCCATGACAGGGTGGACATTCACATATCTCATGGTTTATTCTGCGAATATATGCCCATAATTATCTGAAAATATGTGTGGGAGCTCAGCTTATATATATTTCTACAACTTGAGTATCTACTATTTATGATAAGACATAAAGGGAATGGGAAATTAAGATAAACATTTCTGAGTATTGTGAGGGTTGAAAGGCACTCTATGGTGATATTGACCCTTACAGCACATTGTAACTGGACTAGCACTCTATAAAAGTGTTATATATATAATTAACCACACCAAACTGAACTGTCTTAGAACTGGAGTAAATAGAAAGTGTATCATAGTAATCTCCCTTTGTAATGGTTTCACATCAACTTTCTAATTCTTCTGAATGTATCATAGTAATCTCCCTTTGTAATGGTTTCACATCAACTTTCTAATTCTTCTGAATGTATCATAGTAATCTCCCTTTGTAATGGTTTCACATCAACTTTCTCATACTTCCCAGTGTATCATAGTAATCTCCTTTTGTAATGTTTTCACATCAACTTGTCTTTATTTAATTTAACTTTTAACAATATACTATAGGCTGATAATGTTTATGTAAATACTATGTGCTGCTGAGACCAAGAACCACAATGGAAATAACTCTGTGACTTTTGTGCTATCCTTGATAATTGTAGGATGCATGACTTGTTGTAACATGTATTTCAATAATTGTCAAATGAGCTAAACTAAACAAAATGGTAATCTCCATTTGTAATGGTTACACACGAGCTTTCTAACTCCAAACCAATCCTCATTTTGTCTTATAATATTAAATCAAAGTCTTTGACAGCCAGGCGTTTTAAGGCGTACCAGGAAAATGACCGTTCAAGAATATAACTTATATAATATAAGAATACAACTGAGTAACCTTTTCTATCAATATGAGTTCTATGCTGGTTGTGAGACGATCCGAGCCAGGAACAGCACACTACATTTACATTTACATTTACATTTACATTACATTACATTGCATCACATAATTTGCAAGGATTGTGCCATTGTGTTTCGCATTGCTGTCACCACATTAGGGACAATGCCTGCTATAGTATGTGGTGACCCACCACAAAAAGACTGGTGACCCATTATGGGTCCGAACCTATAATTTAAGAAACGCTGGTTTAGGCACTTGAAAGGAGAAACTTAAGAGCATGCTACATTATCATCAACATAAGGACTTGGGTGTGTTAAAATCTTACCTTTCAGGCTGCTGTGGTCATGGTTAAGACTTGTGCCCAGGCTCTACTTTGCAGAACCTTTGGAGAGTCAGAACTCACCTGCCACTGCGTGAGGAACTCTGTGTGTTCCGTGATAGAAGCTTGTTATATCTCTACCTCACAACAACTTCCTGCTGCAGAGTGGTTATACAAGGAAGAACAAAACCTCGCTTGCTTGCTCTCAGACACACATAGAGATGTGGCAGAGAGATTATACGCTTGCTGTCAGAAGATAAATAACTTTATGAAACATGGCAGAGGACTACACCACCCCCCAGAAAAATATTGATTCATGAATTTATCATTTAATGATTTTCTGCGGGTCCAAAATGTATGTTCAGGGCTCTCCCCAGGATTTTCAAACAAGGTGGTGCTGAGTTGCAACAAGGGGTGGTCCAGAGGGGGGTTGTACCCCCCCCCCGTGTGGGAGGCAATTTTTTATATATTATATATATTTTTAAAAGATTATTATATATATGTATTAAAAAAAGATTTAAACACATGGTGGCGTTGGCACATTGTCATAGTGTTTAGGGAAAGCCCTGTTGTTGTTGTTGTTGTTGACATGTTTACTCCATACTTCCCATGTTCCCATGTGGAATGCACCTGATTGGATGAATGACATGCTGGTGCTCTAGTGTGACATCTAGTGGCTGAATGTTATCTATAGCACCTACTAGCACCATACCGTGGCCTTTTGGCATAAAAAATGCAATACACAAAGAGGATAGAGCACCGATTCAGTGACAGCAGAGACACCAGGAGCCTGTGGCAGGGGATTCAGACCATCACGGACTACAAACCCCGACCACAGACCTGCGACAGTGACACCACTCTGCTGAACAACCTGAATGACTTCTATGCTCACTTTGAAGCCCTCAACAGCACTCCTGCACATAAGACCCCCCCCAGGCGACCAGGTGCTGTCCCTGTCCCCAGCCAATGTGAGACAATCCCTCTCCAGGATCAACGCTCGCAAAGCTGGGGGCGCAGACAACATACCCGGGCGGGTGCTGAAAGACTGTGCAGATATCTTTAACACCTCCCTGAGCCAAGCCGCTGTCCCCACATGCTTCAAAGACACTATCATCATCCCATCCCCGGTCCAGCCTGCTACAATGACTACCGTCCCGTTGCTCTGACACCCATCATCATGAAGTGCTTTGAACGGCTAGTCATGCAACACATTAAATCCACCCTCCCTCCCTCCCTGGACCCCTTCCAGTTTGCATATCAGGTCAACCGGTCCACTGATGATGCACTCTCCACTGCCCTCCACTCAACTCTCACCCATCTGGACACTAAGGACTCATACGCCAGGATGCTGTTCATAGACTTTAGTTCAGCATTCAACACTATCATCCCACAACAGCTGATAGTGAAACTGGACCTGCTGGGGTTGAGCACCTCAATGTGCAACTGGCTGCTGGACTTCCTGACCGGGAGACCACAGGCAGTTTGGGTTGGCAACAACACATCCAGCACCATCATCCTGAACATCCATGGGCCCCCCAAAGATGCATGCTCAGCCCCCTACTCTTCACACTACTGACCCACGACTGCACACCAATACACAACACCAACCTCTCGTTGTTGCGGACGACACAACTGTGGTGGGGCTCATTAAAAACAATGACGAGTCTCACTACAGGGACGAGGTGAGCCAACTGATCACGTGGTGCGGGAACAACAACCTCATTCTCAATGTGGATAAAACAAAGGAGGTTGTTGTCGACTTCCGGAGAGCGCACACCCAGCACCCTCCACTGACCATCAACGGTGCAGTGGTGGAGAGAGTGAGCAGCACCAAATTCCTGGGTGTGCACATCACAGAGGACCTCTCCTGGAACACCAACACTGCATCACTGGCCGAGAAAGATAATTCAGACTCTGCCCCGCAACAAATGAAGCAGCTCACAGCACACACAGGCGGGTGGGAGTGTGCACAGAAAACATTAGGCTGATTAGCCAAGTAGTACACTAGATTAGCTGCTGGCAGATCCACAGACTCACAAACACTACCAAAAACATGATCTCCAGGCCGGCTCCGCCTGCTAGAAATAATAAATTACGTTAGAATTTGCCCCTGCCAGTATGCCGACTCTTAACTTAAAGGGGTACTTCACCAAAAAACAATGGTGCACATAATCTCACACAAAAGAAAAAAAAGTTTTGCACACATGCATTTAGTTTGACAGTTATTGATAGTAAATTAGTTTGAATATGGCCACCTGCATGCACTGTTGTTATTCTTCTTCTTTGGCTCAGTAGCTAGTTGGCTGCAACGTAGCATTAGCACTGTGGCAAACTTCAAGAAAATGTTACGATACTCTTGTCTAGTGTGGGACATGTGGACCAGAGTTGTTCTACCGTGGCACCACATCCACAAGGCTGACTCGTCTAATTTGACTAGCTGGACCTAGCTAGTCAAATTAGCCTAGCATGATGAGCGCATGTTTGAGCGCTGCGGTGAGTTGTCTGTTCTAGCCCCTGTGAACGTGGGGAGACGGCAACTATTTGGTTATTCATTCAGAACTCCCACCAACTAACCGACTTTGAAAAGGTTGTGCCCATCATTGTTCTGTACTAATGAAAAACAGAAGAAGAAGAACAAATTTACCAAAAAGTATTTTACTAGTACTGCACTCTGCTACTTAGGAATCTACCTTGCCTATAGTACTACCTACTATGCTAATAGGTCTTTACTACTATGCACTCAAGTTCAACACTGTTTGACGAAGAAACACACGTACCCTTAACTGCCAGAGTTGTACCCTTCCTGCTTGTTGTATAGAACTTGTAAGTCGTTTTGGATGAAAGCGTCAGCTAAATGACTATATGTAAATGTAGAATGAACCATGTCGTTGGTGCAACTCTTCTAGTATTTGCAAGTCAAACCAAAGCCCGACCTGTTGATATAAGATGATATGTTGTCAGCGCTCTCCAGGGAAGCAGTGTGTCATCTTGTCTGAATATGTAACAGGTTTACATAATGGTTTTTTTTATCCACTTTTTCTCCCCATTTTTCAATTTTTCTCCCATCCCAATTTCGTATTGTCCAATTCTTCCCCCCACTGTCTTGAACGTTGCTAGACTATGCCTCCCACTGGTCGGTTGTAGTGAGGACAGAAGCCTTGCATCACGCGTCCCCTCCGGTACACGAGGAGGCAGCTGTCGCATCTTTTCACCGCAGCAGCTCGAACTCTCAGTGGCGAGGAGTAACGCGTGGGAGGCTCACGCTGCCCCTGCTACTTCCTGCTTCCGCCGCACCGGCGTCACCAAACCGACCTGTAGGAGTCGCTGTCCACAACGTCCGATCCCCACCCACCGGCTTTCCCACCCTCTAACACTTGCCAATTGTGTTAGTATGAACAACCGGCCAGCCGGTAGCAATGCAGAGAGCTGGGCTCGAACCCAGCGTCTCCTGCGTTAGTGGCGAGCGCCTTGCCCACTTCGCCAATCAGCCGCCCAGGTTTACATAATGTTAAATCAAATGATCCTTTGCTCCTTTGACAGCAGCGCTTTGACCAGACATGACATCCCCTCACACAGTTAGTCACACGTGGGGTAGCCTTCATTTCAGGGCCTTTACAGACCGACGGAGCTGTGGGGGTCCGGTATGAAGAACAGCATAATGACATTGTGTAATCATAATACATTAATAATTTTCTTGAATACGTTTGTCCTTTACCCTCCCCTTACAGGATCAATGCTGCCTTTATTAGAGATGTCCGATGTTATCGGCCTACCGGATTTGTACTTTACTCGAGTATTATTATGTTTGTATACTTGTACTTTTACTCAATTGCATTTCAGAGAAAAAAAACATACTTTTTACTCCTTACATTTAAAATGCAGACCTACAAAGTACAAATCTTGCATGTCCAACCATTTTAATTAGTATATTTGTTTCTCTGGCCGAACTAACGTTATTAGTTATTAATCCTGCGGCCGCGCTTTATTTAAAAACAGCCAATCAAATCCTCATCAATGGAAAATGAACCCGCCCATACCAATGCTGATTGGTCCTTGTGTTAGTGTATGTTTGGTTTCATTCCAGCCTTGCCTAAAGACCAGCTGATGATTTCACTAATTGGCTCACCTCTTCAACTAACTCACCTGGTGCAATGTGTAGTTAAAATTTAAACTTGGCCCATGATGGAATGAGT